>NW_014554269.1:238994-261116 GCF_001313825.1 Dinoponera quadriceps
TATATATATATATATATATATATCTCAAGAGCAAAATTACAAAATTATTAAAAATAATTATGTAATTACTTTATATCATCACTTTTTAGAATGTTTGAGTCATTCAATATAAATATTTAATATTTCAAACATTTTTCTTAGAACACGTTTATATAAACGTGAGATTTTCGTGCTTTCTTTCTTCCGGAATTTCATTCAAGTAATTTTGATGAATTATGCGACTTTCTTGATTGTTTTGAGCAGCAACTTGCAGTAACTAAGACATTTCATCACTTGTTTTCATACAAAGTGTTCATATCAAATCCATTTAGGTAGAAAAATTAAATTCTTTAACACTGTAAATATTTTTTCCAAGATACCTGCAGCATTAAAATACAAAAAAAATAATGAATCCAAAACGAACAGAGTGAGGGAGAGAGAAAGAGAAGGGAAGATAAAATCAATGATACGGAAAAATACTAGACATATCACAGTAAAGATAATTAAGCTGACTCAGGTAGTTTTGTTCATTATGATATAACACTTCATGAGGCAAGTCATAAAGTAACATAAATTATCGTAAGAGGAAGTCGAGAATCGAATTATATAACATATGTTTGGTTTGTTTTATAATTATTCCTATCAAAAGATATATAAGATATAAAAACCGGCCGACCTCGATCTCACATTTGTTAGACTTCATAGTTAAAAAATAGACGTTTACGCGCTTTGTTATAACGCTCATAGATTGATAACAGTTCTACTCGATAAATATTTGAGTATTATTTGAGTACTAGGTTATATCAAAATTTCACGATAGTATTTATAATAATGCTAGACAACTTTATGTTTTTTTGTATACAGTTAATTAAACAACTCAATTACCTCATGATCGCGAAAGATGAGAAAACTTTTGAATCATAAATCCCCTTTATCACATATATAATAATATATAGTGATAAGTGACATGCAAACAAAGTAATACCGTCGAATCTCTCCTTCTCTCTCTTCCTCTTCCCTTTTCTATTTACGAACAGCACATCTATCACATATCTTAGTAAACTGTATTTGTTCTAGAAATCGCTCGATCCATAAATATGTCTTGTCATGGTACTTAATACCCCTGATAGTTAACTATAATAACAAATTTATGTATTTTTATGTGTGTCAGATCTTTTCTTCCCGTTTGCCTCGCTCTCCATCTTTAGAAATCCTTTTGTATGTCTTGCGGTCTCTTCGTTTTTCTAACACGTATCGTCGGCAAGTAGTCATTCGGAATGATCCTTTATGGAGAACGTTTGAATGCGGAAGTGACGGCACATTTGGCGTACCTGAAATCACGAAATCATTGATGAACATTCACGATGTTAGAACGCGTATGTTTTTTTCAGCTGTACTTTCAATATATATTTTCTCTCTCGATTTGTAACTCTCCAGAATGTCTAATTGTACATTTCTCCTATTTCGAGCGCAAGAATTGAGAGATTGCACTTAGTTAGAATTTTCAAAGAAGCAAGAAGAACGCTATACATAACATTTTACTCACCACACAAGCGCCGTAGTGAATATGTGATAGCAGAGCCACTACGGAGACTACATACATAGATTCCAAATCTACATTAGGCAAAATAAATGAAAAGATGGCAGCCACTGTGACGGGCAATAGTATCCACGGTAACACCTCGCACCTGGTGTTGCTCATTTGTGACACAATTAATCGACACTGTAGTGGAGAACAATAAAATCGTTAAAGTACAATAAAATAGTAATAGAATCGGAAGTGTGTGCAAGCGCATTTGAATATCTTACACATATATTGGAGAAAATAGTGCCAATGGCGAAGTATATTATTCTCGGATCTTCCTCTAAAATATTGTTCGGAGAGTGTACTATCCAGATTGTAGAAATCGCAAAGAGCAAAGCCAGAGGCACCAAAGGCCTTATCGCTTCCGGGAATGTACGCATCTTGCCAGTTTTATCTCTATAAGATCTTTTAAAGATATTTCATATTAATCTCGTATTAATGTTCCTAACTGTGCAACTATTAGGCTCCGTGTAAAATGGTAAAATTTGCCGAAATGCACCTACTTATATATGTTCCAAAGAACGACCGGCAGGTTGGATACGAGCGCACTGACATAAAACAACATTTCAAACATTATGCCTGCTGACACGCCACCTGGCAATTCGAATTTCCAGGCTTCGTGTCCACCTATGCTGGTAAGAGTAAATACTATGACAGTCGCCTATAAAATTAACAAAAAGACCGATATGAATTCTCACTAATGGTATTAGCAATATGGTAAAAGCCAATAAAATTTCATCTCAACTAATAAGAACATAGTTAACTTAATAACAAAATTATTTGTCGTTTCTTTTTCTATCTCTCTTCAGAATACTGAGCTTTTAATATAATACAAAATCTCTTTAGATGTTTAATATTATCTTATCATATATTATAATAAAAATATTTAATACAATCAATAAAAGTTAATCAGACTCTTAATGTCTGGAAAAACCTTTTGAAAAAAGAAATGACGAAACATCTTTTTTTGTTGTAATTAATTTGAACTTTCTTAAGCAAACTTACTAGCATGGAAGCATCATATCCCCAAGGAAGAAACAATACACCTGTGTTATATTTCTCCCAGTGGCTTAGGTAAAAGTTGATGAATACATTCCACAGTATGAAGTACATTCGTAACGGTGAAACACTGTGATCAGTTCTACCAAATACAGAGTACATACACACGGTGATTAACATAGCTGTCCAGCTGTCCAAACCATGGTCAAACAGCTCACCTAAAGGGCCAGACGTTTGTGTACGTCTTGCTTGCTTTCCATCTATTCCATCTACAATTTAACGAATATTAATATAAAAATTATAGTTTATCGACAAAAAACCTATTTCTTGGCTAAGAATCAATAAAACAGAATAATTTACAACATTAATTATATTACGAATTTTCATGTTAATTATATTATGAATTTTGATATACTTGGCTTCAGAATTAAAAGATTCAATAACACATGCATTGAGGTGATACATCTATATTAAATACACATACCAAGCGTATATGCCATAAAAATATTAAAAGCAGCTACAGCAAAGACCCATCGTGGTATGGGAGGGTACTGCGGTTTGTCATCACTGGACGCATAAAAATAGTAATCATAACTCGCGAACAACATGAAGTTCAACACGGTGAAAAGGAATCCAGAGAAAGTTAGTACATTTGGAGCAACCCATTTTGGACAAAACTGAAACAAGACAATTAGTACTTACAATAAATATGACATTATTATACAGCACTATGAAATACACATATTAGTTCAAAATAAAAGTATGATTTTCATCAATCTATTAATAATGATTTGCTACTCTTGAAATCAGGATTTGTACCTGTACCACTTTGTTCCAAAAGGGGTGCATAACATATACACTCAGGGGACTCGTATCCAAAGAGCTATACTGAAATCAAGGAACCTGTCATGAGTAATGCAATGATGACTAAATGCAGCTTAGAATAGATTATCTCCATCTATAAGTTTTCTATCTATATTTAATATGTATATTTATAAACAACTTTTACAATTAATATTTATCCGATATCGCACACACTTACTTTATAACTCTCGAACCCCGTGAGGTGTTCATCCGAAAGATATTCCACCTCGAACTTGGACTTGCGATGCATCCTGAAACTTGAAAATCTAACCACTATGCAACCCGAATTTCCACTCCACGACTGTTAATCGTGCATTTGCGCGATCTGCGTGACTGAAAAACTGCCGATTGATAAGAAACGTATTATAGTAATGAGAAGCTCTAATTTCTGAGCCCGTATATTCCCCTTTCCTATTTATGCTGTCCACAAAACTGCTTGTTATATCAATTCATCGTGCACATACATCGTGATGAATTCCACGCTCCATTGATATCGTAAACACGAGAGTTTATCGGACGATTTTCACTTGATGTTCACAACGTACACGTCTTCGTGCGAATAAATCGCGATTATGTGCGGCAAGTCGAGTCGTACTCCGATGCAATGAATTATACGTGCATTACGTATGCATGAATATCATATAATTCCGATTTTTCGTACGCACGCACGCAGAGACGTACGTACGTACGTACGAATGCACGCGTATGCATGCGTAATATGTGGTTTTTTTAGTGTACAATGAAGCAGCGTGATACCGATCACCCAACTACCCACGCGTTCACTGTTTGAACGATCGAGGTGAAGAAGTACTGCGTTATTAAATTCGGCTGTTCACAGATGGCGGTATGACTGATAGAGGTGTGGCACTACGTTAGAGACAATTCATTCCCCTAGTACTTCCACTCCTCGCGGCTATTTCCAACGGAAAGTTGATGAGTCTACGTCTGTAGCCCTTGAGGCTCAAAAAACAAAAAAGAAAAAGAAGAAGATTCTAGAGTAATACACACGTTTTCCTATGTCGGATATATCGAGTCACGTTTAATATGTGTATTCAAGAAAGAATAATATAAAAGATCTGCTGTGAAGAGAACATAATACGTTTATTAAATACATATATTTGTTCCCAAGAAGGTTTATTCCCAAGAAGAGGACTAGACTCCTACTTCGTAAATAAACGAACACGGATACAACTGCCACAGAGGAATAGTGGCGGTACCTAATCCGTTCCACTAGCGCTACCTAGATCTAGTAACGCGTAGTAAGTTGCTGGCACTAGACCGATTTAAAAAAGAGAAGTATTTAACGTTTCTGAAGATACGCGTAGTATGTACGTTAACAAGAAGTAATATATTTGTTATGTATCGTTCGCATATGTTAAGTTAATCCTCAGTTGTGGCCGGATGTCACTAGCTGAGTGAAAACATCGACGTTTAGACCTCCAGGTCCCTCCGAACCTTTAGAAGTGAATTTCCCCACGGATCCCGTTGCCCATCCACGGTCGCCAGGGCGTTTTTCTTTTTGAGAGCTTCGCCCAAACTCCAGGCCCGGGAAACTGGACCGGCCAAATCTCCCCAGATGCGCCTTTACTGTTAGGGGTTATATAGAGGGATTCCATGCCTGATAGAGTCATCGTCCCCGAAGAAATGTTCGGATCACCGGACGCTCGCTTCAGACACTGGGTATGAGGATAGGAAAAACGCGAAAGAATGAACACGTACCCCTTGAGAGCATATAAGATGAAATCTATTTTTAAAAAATGAAGCAATAACAAAAAATACGGATCTATAAATCCTATAAGAGCAAAACGAACTTAATGAACAAAACAGAATCGTACGAAAAGTTTGATGATATTTAACGCACTTGTTGGACGCAGAATGAATATGTACAGGTGAGCGATGAATATCATACAATGCGACTAATGATAAAAAAATATGATAAACGAATCTTATATGACTAATCTCCCAATATCACGCGGTTTAAGCAATAAAAAAAACATATATATATATAAGATGTAATTATTCCACGGACCAATACGCCGATAAAATAAAACAATTATCCTTACGCGTCGTAGTTCGAGGATATTTTATTTTTTATAGATCTATCCCGACGCAGGACTATCGTCGCGAACACGTCGGGACACGATCGGGCGCGCACGACAGGATAACGCAATATGCGTCAGCTTATCGTACAGGTATCGGGCAGCTCTTTGATCCCGCCGACGACGGGATCCTTTCTCTTTTAAACTTAGTTTTTCGATACCGTTCACCGGTACCGCGTTCCGCGTCGAGCTTCCCACCGGATGCCTCGGTTCTCCGACGAGGAGTCTCGATTTTTTTCCGGAAAGTTACGAGGGAACTGTGGCGATTTTATAGCCCACTTATCGTCGCCAGGCGATCGGTCGTTTCCCCCCATCTCCCTGGGCCTCCACCAGGAGATTTGCACCAGGACGTTTCTACCAGCTTTCTTCTCCGTCAGCAACTTCTCCAGGGTCCCTTACGTTTCTGCGTAGTTTTCCGCTTCCTTGACTTTGCTTCCTCTCGCTTCCAGCGTCTGCATGCTACTGCCCGCCTTTTCCTCTTCTTTCATTTCAAATGTTCTCCCCCTTCCGCGACGCTCTCCTATTCGTTGGCAGCCCCCGCCAATCACAATCGCCCCTCGCATTCATGTTCGTTTTAGTCTATGGTATCCCTTTTCTTCCGGTCAGCCGCGCTCCCTTACGCGGCTGAACCTCCGGTTGCACAGTACAATCCTATCGCACCATGACCCTCTCTCTGGTGAACTACTATCTGCCATAAAAGGCTGCGTTCCAAAAACTCCAAAGGGCTATGTTCAGAAATTCTCCTCGACAGGTAGAGTATCATTTAATTGTCCAATCAGGGCATCGATCATGTAACTTTTCCCTTAACTTCGGTTAACCTAACCGGCCGGTTAACTCAATGAAATTGACCAATCGCATTGTCAATTAGATAATTGATCCTTGTGATTGGTCAATTTCGTTGAGTTAATCGATCGATTAGATTAACCGAAATTGATGGAATCGGGAGTTAGTCCCTATCTTAGATAGATGCTTTAAACCCTAGGCTTTAAGAAATTGACTAATCACAATCGATTATTCCCCTCGTAATCGACTGTGATTAGTCAATTTTCTTAAGGCTTCTGCCTGCAAGACGCGGTAACGCTTGCCGCGCGGCAAGAAACGATGTGGCAGCCAATAAACTTTTAGTTCTCGTGGAGAAACGGTACGTTGATTAGCGTCGCTTCTTGGTGCAAGCATTGCCGCGTCCTATGGGCAGAAGGCATAACAGAGCATTGTTATTATCGCATTCGTAATATACTGAGAATACTCATATTTCTTAACTTGATAACGTGCTAACATCGTTGTAAATGCATTCTGAATACGGGCCAATATATGTAGGCTACGTTTCTTTTGATGGTTGAGTAAGATTTAAATTAAATTTGGACTCTTGGCAAAAATATAATTATTCTTATAAATCTATAAAAATGGAATAGGATTCCATAAATAGAATTCTTATTCTTATTCTGTGACACACTTTAATGGCATACAAATGCCCGTAGATTAAAATTTACATTAATTTAAATTTTTATTAAAATGCATACATTATCAGCAAATATTCGTCCTCCGGTGACAACTTCAGACTTCAGCTTTCGATTTGACGTTCTCTTCTTTCCTTTCTACTCACCAGATGTCGCACCACCACCACAGCTGTGCGCACCAACTTCGGACCGTTTCAGACACGGTCTTGTACAGCAGCCTTGCATAATGATTATGTTAGATTAGACGCTAGAATGACGATGATTATGTTAGGTTAGATCGCACAATAGATCATCGTCTAGTTCGTATGTAACAATTGACTGAGATACTGTTATGGCTTCCCTGGTCGCGGATTACGGCACTTCCTCTGGTTCGGACAGCGAGACGAATGACGATATTTCGAACAATATCAATGATAATTTGTAAGTGTCGTTCTAAACCATTTAGGCTAATCAACGCTCTCCGCTTTAGTTTTCTTTTTAACGCTACTCATCTCGCCGTGAGTCACTACCTAACCTCTCGAAATTCATATATCGAGTCTCTCTCCCTAACACCTGCATTCTTCCCGCACTTGGCTCGACCCTTCCTCCTCCCACAATATGTGAACATGTACTTGTCGTATACTTGACTCGACTTTTATTTTTTACAGCACGTTTCCTTCGATTCAAATGCATGTAATTTTACACTTGTATAAATATACGTGTACATATGCATTTGCTCCAACATTGTTATTACATAGCCATTAGCACTGGCTTATTTATTCGCATTGTAGCACAGCATACCATACACATATACGCACACACTCAAGAAACAGAGTCATGCTGAACATTGATTTGAGTTCAACAACCGGTATCTATATGCAGAATTCAGCTTGTTCTTTGTGATCTGATATTGCCTCACCGTTAGCTTTAAGGAGGACGAGAAGGAGGTAGAACAGATAAGGGAAAATGAGGAAGAGGAGAATGAAGAAGAGGAGGAAGAAGCGGATGAGGAATCGAGAGGGAACAACAGTGAGGACAGGGAGAATGACGATGGATACTTGGTGAGAACGACGACCGAAGCAGCTTCCAGAGAAAAGCTTCCATTGCCAACGCCAGATTTCGACAGCGCGCCTACGTTGCTGCGCACGTCGGTGTTCTCGAATCCGTTCGTAGAGGCGGAACGGGCAAAGAGCGCGATATTGGAGAAACATGTGAAAATGACGCCGACATTGGACGACACCAAGACCATCAACGGTCGCAAGATCTGCTGGAACTACCGAAAAGGTCGCTGTCGCTTCGGCCACAACTGCGCCTTCGCCCACGACTCGGATCTGCATCGTAGCGCGGTCGAGCTGGAGGCGTTGCGTGCACCCCAAGAGACGCTCGTCTGCCAGACGCGATACAACAATGGTCAGCAACAATGGCAACAGCAGCAGCAACAACCGCTAAACGATACTGGCGACGACGAGAACGACGAGGTAGATCAGGAGAACAATCGAATGGGCAACAACAGGAAGCGCAAGAAGAGGCCAGGTCTCAGTCAATGGTTGCTTCCCAGCAAAAGGGTCTTCAAACTGTACAAAGCACAACAAACCAAAACCGTAGATGAATACTGTTAGGTAATCTGACGAAAAGGGGTGAAGTGGGAAGGCAAATGTGGGAGAGAAAATTCAGACGGGCGGCGATGTATAAGAGGGAATATGTGAAGAGGTTTACACTCGATCGTTGCTTCCCAATAAGAGGGTCTTCAAGCTGTACAAAGCGCAACAAACCAAAAGCGTCGCTAGATAAATAACGTTAAGTAGTCTCGATAAAGGAAAGTGGGGAGGACAAGTAAGATGGTTTCGAGAGAGATAAAAACGGGAGAAAAGGCGAGTATTATTTAACGTAGTTATGGGAGAAATGCATTAAGGAGAGGAGCTCGTAGAAGCTTTTAATGCGGGGTTTAAGGCTCGGCTCCCTCCGCTAGTCATATTGGTTTTGTGACGTCATATGCGGTAAGTTTCTTGCAACATGTAGCTTTACTTTTTAATTTTGTGTCTCCAGAAACAGACAATGATTTCGTAATCTTGAAACCTGTAAAATGTGCAGAAAACTGAGATATTTGGCCGATATGTCACGCAAGATCGCAAAATAATTCTTGAAATAACAGATCATTTTTCAGCCATACTCTCGAGCGGTTGTGACCTGTTATTTCATGAATTATTTTGCAATTTTACATGATACATCGGTCAGATATCTCAGATTCTGCATATTTCATAAATTACGAAATCATTGTGTTTCTCAGGGGAAATAAAAAAATAAGGCTACACGTTGCAAGAAACTTACTGCGCGTCATTTCTCGCTTATGACGTCACAAAACAAATATAGCTAGCGAAGGGAGGCGAGCCTTAAAGAAAATCGGTAAAAATCTCGAAAATAGGTATAACGATTTCATGATTGTAAAGAAAAATGTAACTCCGATTTATGCTTCCATTGCGAACGAACTTGCGATGCGTAGAATAGAGACACAGGGACTTCAGTAGATTAGGTCACTAACAGGGATGTCTATGGACGAAGAAGCCCGGCTGAGTTTAATCATCACCGGGGTTACCGCGGGGTTGCGTCAAATATTCCGTGAAAGTCCATGAATTATTCTCGAGAAACTCGTCCCGATAAGATCTACGCGAGAAATGTTATGTCTGATGTACAAAGCGTTGGAATTTTCGTTTTTGCGAAAGCAAAAGCGAACGTGTTGTTTTCTCGTTATTACGTGTTTCCCCCGATAATTCATTCTCCGCGTTAATGTAAAACGTCCGAAAGTTTGCTTTATACTTCCGATTATACACAGAGAATATCGCAGCAAGGCTATATGGTCGTGATTATGTAATTTATATTTTCTACGAGAATTATACTTTTATCAAAAAGTTATATACCTATCATATATTTGTATTATCAACCGTATATACTTAGCGACACGCGACACTTCCATGCGTTTCCCCGCAAACTTAGGATTAAGCCGAATGCGATTATATTTCTCTCTCTTTCTCTCTCTGTTTTTATAAGATAGATTTTTACCCTATCCTTTCATATATGTTGCGATCGACAAATTCGATGCTCCGTTAGATTTAATTACACGAGATAATTTTTAAACGGAAACTATCAATTATTCTAATCACTCGTTAGAGCGCGAAGAGAATGTGACGTGTAAATTTTCGTGATAGAAATAAAAAAAAGAGAATCATTGACAGATTGAAAACTTAGCGAAGTGACCGGTTGTTGAAGAATCATCTATTGGCCAATTGATTTGTTAACGGAGAAAAAAAATGATAAGTGATTATACTAACGAGTTAAAATATTAGTAACTGACAATTTGATACCTTATGAAGATCTAATTGCAATAATCTCTCAGCAAACAACTAACAGTGATATAACATCAGTGGTATAATTTCTCAACATTGTAACGTTAACGCGCATTATGTTGCATTTACATTGTTGAGCGGGAAATTGTAACATTGATGTTATGTTAGTTGGTGTTTACTGAGCCTGTAAATATTGTCGAAAGCGCTAGAAATTCACCTCTGTTAACACACTAATCAACTACTGTAATTACTTATTTAAAAATAAGTGATTATGGTATTTAGTTAAAATATAGAAAGCTCATTGACAAATCGTAAGTTTAGACGGCTTCGTCTAGTGGTTGAAAAATACTCCACTGATAAGCTAATCGTTTATTAATGAAGAAAATGACAACCAATTACGATAGCCGGTCAAGATGAAGGGGTTCAATTAATAAGAGTTTATTCGAATGTCGCGACTAGAAAGAAGTTCCTCGAACTTCTGAGGATTTTCAAAAGGTTGCCAATAAACGATTTAACGATACTATAACGGTGTCTCATTTTAATTTGCATCTCCTTTGATATCCTGAGTTAATGATATATTCGTGCAATAAACTTGTATTTCTGAAGGAAATTCGCCACGGCTCAAAAAGTGAACTTTTTTTCATGATTTGGGGAGAGCAATAGTAAAAGTAGTAAGTATATTTTATAAGAAAATCGCAAGATCAATATAACACGATTCTTCGGCACATCTCACACAAGTTTCCCTAGAACTTTCCCAGAATTTTTATCCGCTTGTCCCTTGCTGGGTAACTTAATTATGGATTTATTTTGCAGGGACCAAGGAGCTCATTTCCAAATGAATGGATATTTTCAAATATTTTTGATGCCTGTTTCACGTTTTTCTAACTCTCCTTTCTTTACGGATCTCCGAACAGATTTTGGAAATGAGCACTTCGCTTGTCAGAAAGAGGACGAATTCTTCGACTCAGTCTCCGAGATTTCGCCTCAAGCAGGTTGAAATGCACAGTCATACGCTAGCAAGACACAAGAGACATGACATGTACGCGATATTCCTCTTTCTCCTTTTATTTCAGACACTTATGTCTGTGGGTGTGTACAAGGTTTGTTTGCCTTTCAGATCCATCATACGTGTGAACCGCGAGTGCGCGCGCGTCGACTCACTATTGCATTCTCTCGATTGAAAATATAGACTTTCGCGTTTATACATACATATATATATATATATTTTTTTTTTCATATGTATATACATATATATTTCTTTTTTCTGTTTCCGCGAATGAACGTTTCACAGGCACTTCGTCTCTAAACTGTGGCGAAATTTGCTTGATCAGTTTTGTTCGGCGCGTAGAAAATGCGTGGGGCAGCGACACATGGTGCGTCGTCGCAAAAATTCATTTACGTTCACGGACAAAAAATACGCAGGAGGATATCGCGATCATCGTTTCTCTCGTTATCATCATATTTCCCCTCTTCCCCCTCTTCCCCTTTCAGCCTCTTTTTTTCTATCTCGCAGTCATTCTTTCGGCAATTGTCGCCTCGTAGATCTTCAACTACAAAAGTAAACTCGAGCGAACGAGAGACCACGGTATAAGCCAAACTTAGGATGGCGATGCGGAAAACCAAACAAATTTCAGCATTTTATATCAGTATTAAATTTAAATATAGAAACATCTCACTCTGCATTGAAAGCATTCTAATAATATGTGGAAGAGGAAGAGAAACGTCTCTTCCCTCTCTCTCTCTTTCTCTTGAAATAAATTTTCAAGAGCGACGTCAGTAATATAGCAACGAAAAATTAAGCGCTCTAAAATAGCCCACCGAAAAATAGACTCTTAAGATTAATGCTAGCGGAAAAAGAGGCTGTCCTCTTTTCGAAAGAATTTCATTAAATCTCTCGTAGCAGCGTTGGTATACCGTTCGTTCGAGTTTGTTTCTGTGAGATCTTCTCTCGCGATTATACATATCAATAACGCGTATTACAATCAATCACAGAAAGTAGATTCGACGAAAAGAATCGCGCCGTATTATGTACAATTAACTTAATTACACCTACTAACACAGGACAAGCACCTATTATTAAGTACTGATACGCTCGATCATTAAATGTTCGCCCTAATTATAATAATCATCGGATCGTTCTACGCTGTCGTTCGCGCATGTCTTTTTCCTCGAACTGAGTTATCAGTTTTTAACTATTCGAAATTAGGAACTTGATTGTATACTAAAAACGAAATTCGCACGAATCACGGAGAATCGTGCTGGATATGATATACAGAGAACTTGATACTTAAAAACATGAAAAACAGTTCAAATCATTTGCACTTTGATCATGTCCTTGAAAGCAAGAGGAAAATCACTTGGCGTGACTCGATATAGTTCATAAAATACTTTTTAAAACATCAATATAAGATTTAGAATGAAGGAAAAAAAAGAATTCCTTACCTCAAAAAAAAAAAACCCTATAAAATAAATATATCAAATATGTAAGAAAGTATCCAATAATAATATTGAAAATGAATTATCCTAAAATAGATCATTAGAGAATATCTGAAAAATATTTTTATTTAAAAAAAAAGACAAAAATTCTCTTCAAAAATATACTTTCGCTACTTGTGAATATCGTTGTACAACATTCCTGAAATTATTCCCTTTCAAATTATATCAGTCTCAATTTTTCGTTTGAATAGAAAACTTTCTTACAATTTGCGATTTGAATGATTTAGCAGTAAAAATTAATGAAAGAAGAAATGATTAGAATAAAGATATATCAGTGTATATCCGACAACACACATGAGAAATAAATCGAGAAATAAATGTAGGATTTTCAGAATTTTTTGAAGCTTAATATTAATTATAATTAATACTTATACTTTATATAAATTATATCTAGGAATAATAATACATTAAGAGTTAAAATCTGATAACTCATTTTAAAACTTCAGTTTCGACATCCAATTACCGTACGCAATTTATGTATGTAATATGACATATTGTGATCGTCGAAATATATCTTTAAATCTCTCGACGTCCCTTTTTTCGCGTAACATTAAGTACATCGAAGGAATATACTAATACAGGCTGTGAATATTCTTAAATACATAATCGAAAAACATAGAAATGACTGAGAGCCCAACATGTGGTAGAGCCTAACGTATGTGAAATTATAAAAACAAATCATCGCAACATCAAAGTGTGGTTTTTAATTGTGTATCTGAATAGTTTTGCACACTAGCTTGACAATAATTCAGCTGGATCAAGTTGGATTACATACTAAAATTTGCATATTAAAATAAAGTACAAACAGCGAAAAAAAGATTGCCGAGAAATATTCAGACAGGCGATATCATTTCCAAATGATTTGTTCGATGAAATGACGATCATCGATAGCAAATGATCGTGATTACACGGTGCGAGTGAGGTACAAGATGTTGAAAAGTTATGCATAGAAACTCTAAGGGATCGACAAAGAGAAGTTCAAAACTGACAGAATTTTACCTAAAGTGTCCGTTACGAAATTACGAATATTCTTTTCAATGTTCAACTCTCGTTTCACGTTTACACGATTCCTTTCGAATGAACAATAAAAGTATTCTTGTGTATTATCAGTGATTTTGCATTGTAAAATGACTTAGACTATAGTTCAACTACACACGGTTCTTGACTACCGCGCGCTTCGCAGACCAGCCTCGAACGCTGCATCAAAGCCCAGCGAACCTCGACGAAATCAATTAGATGTCGCTCGTTTCACATTCTCTTTTTTGTTAGATTTGAAATTTATCGGGAGATTTTTCGAAATTTGAACAAAAATGTCAATGTGAGAGATATACTGAAGAATCAAATTACGTGAGCGATCGATCGTGTTCAAACTTGTGGAACAAGTGAGAGTTTTATCATATTTTGCGAAGATTCGCGGGGTGCACTGAATGCTTCGATGGTTTCAGGTTCGACGGAGACCTCGAAGAGACCGGCCATGGTGCCTCCAAGAGACACGCCGAAGAGATCTCTTAAGTACGACACGCAAGCTCGCTTAAAAAATAGATGTTATCTATGTGAGATTTCAGGTCTATCGGTTGCTACTTTAATCCTGGTTTAATATCCATGAGATACCCAAGTTGGTTGCTCCGCGACACACAGGAAACGTAGAAGAAAGTATTCGCATAGTTCTACATGTGAATACTATTTTCATTCATGGTATTCACTGCGTTGAGCTGTAACCGCATTCATCACTTCCTTCCAAAGCCATCAAAATGAAATGCGCGTTAATTCCAATAATCTTTCCATTCTGCGTTACGGAAATCTGGTCTCGCATTGCTCTTATTAGCTTCAACGTTTTCTTTTTTATCAGAAATAAAAGAAATCTTATTCACACACAAAGCGACATCGAAGTATACTTCGAGAAGTGTCCGTCTATATTTCGTCTTTGCAAATGCAACTACTAACCAGGATTAAAATTCAGATAACTTGTCGGTGCTGATAAAGACTGAAGGTAGGACCGTCCACGCGTTCGTGATTATTCGAGCGGCTCGCTAGATTTCTCTTTCTCTCTCTCTCTTTCCCCTTCACTTTTTATTGCCTAATCTAAAATTTTCGCGCGCCTGTCGCGCCAGTTAATGCATTATGTCTTCGAATCCGTCTTTTTGCGAATCGTCGATGTTCAATTTCCGTAGACTGTCGTCCAGTAACGTAGTCGAGTTGCCGCTCACATTGTAACGCTCGGCATGTGTCGCTTTACCGTTCGGTAGACCATTCTGCATACCGTTGATACTCTTGATACCGTTGACTCCGTTGACTCCGTTAACTCCGTTAACTCCGTTGATCTTCTTGCTGATCACGCCGGAGATGTTAGCTTCGGCTTTCCCGTATACTTCGAAACCGTTTGGTTTGCTAGGCTTTTCACTCACAATTATCTGCGACGGCGAAATAAAGATCTCCGACGGTAGCGATTCGTACAGCATCGTGCCTGCAAGAAACATTTTTTTCTCATTATTATTGATCTCGGGTAAAAAAATAAACGTTAATCAGATATATTAATAGGAAATCTATTGTCCCAATAGACATGTACCGAAAGATTTCAATTCACTTACGCGATGCTACAATGCACAAACAATTATTCGTCGACATTGAAGTATTAATCACCAATCAATACACTAGTACCGTTTAAGGTATGGCAGTATTTGTTGGTATTATCCCATTCTTCACGCAAGCTAAGATTGAACATGCTGTAATCGGGATTGCCGGTGACTTCTTTCTCGATCGTCAGGAAGTGCGGCAAGATGTTCTTCAGTTCCTTGCTTGTCAGCGCCGTGTAAGTCTCCAGCAACATCAAGCCTCGACACCTGACAATAAACGAGTTCGCTATTACCCTCTTTTCGTTCAATTTTTACTCACTTCCGTTCTAAATCGCAGAAACTGCCTCACCTAGGATGCGCCGGTTCCCTGTAAATGTCCAATTGGAAATACTGATTGTTGATGAGGAAGCAGCGGCGACGTTTGAAAATGGTGAAGTGTGAGTCATCGCGCTGAGACAGCATGTTCAGATAGTCTCGGTGTGTCAGTTGAGTTTTCACCTCGATTACTTGGCCGCATATCTTCGGTCGACGAATCGTGTGGATGTATGACCAGTGACCTAAAGAAGAACGAAAAATGCAAATGATATCTTCTCATTGGAGTCTCTGCGATATTCAGCTCACTGGTTAGTTTAAGTTAGTTTAAAACTTTGTAAAGTAAGAAAATACTGCTTGTCAAGTAAGTGAAGTACTGTCTGTGATAACCAATACATCAATTTATAAGATACAACACAACGCATCTCGGATAATCGGGATGTGTAGAATTGACCGTCGTTAGTCCGTTGTATCTGTGAGCACGACCATAGATTATTCTCCCTACTCGACGCTTTGTACTGATTATGTCATACTCATTATGATATTTAATATCATCATTACATTACCAAATATTTTTGGTAAAAAGATGACAAAAAGTGACTTCTCAGACATCGAAAGTAACACTTTTTGTTGTCAAATTCAGAGAATAACTAAGGTTATTTAAACAAAAGTAAAATTTACATTTCCAGGCTTGGTTTTGGATAACTTAACACATAGTGAGAGTATTTTTCAGAGTACGGTTTGAAAGTTTAAGACCAGAGGCATGAATGATACAATCGGCAGCAGACGAGATGGCAAGAAATACACATAGAAAAATACACATACAAATAAATAAAAAACGCCTGTATTTTACAAATTGTATTTAACGCCAGCTCAGAAAAAACGTGACTCATTTTAAACGATAGTGAATTTGTTTATGATTTGTCAAGAAAAAGTAATAAAGATAAATTAGGTGACTGGATGGTAGTGCTGCGTTGTTAGAAAACGGAAAAACTCGCTACAAAGTCGGAGAGCGTCCTCACCTTTCTGGCCACGCTTACGCAGACGCGCCTGCATCTTGGGATTGTTGCTCTGGAGGTAGTTGTGCACGACGTCGAAGTCCTGGAAGGGCGGGAACTTATCGTCCGCCGGCAACGGCGCCTTGATGAGGAACTTAACCTTGCGACTGCTGGCGCGCAGCCGGTCACCCGTGTCGATGCCCAGCTTCTGGCACACACACTCGATCATCCGACAGATCTTGGATTCGAAGTCCTGTGAGTTGTCGATCACATCGAAGTACGGATGACCTACCCAGGCAGCCGCGGCTTTGTAGTCGAGTTCGCGGGCGAGCTCCACGCCTTCCGAGCGACATACGTGCTCTTCGGTGGAGTAGAACTCCTCGGCGCCGTTCGCTGCCGACACCATGTGGATAATCTGGTTGTACCTGTTGAGTGGATGATGTTAGGAAAGAAAATAGCACATCGGGATAGTGATTTATCACACGAAGACGAGAGCGTCATATTTCGAGAGAGAGAGGATATTCTTATTATATTATATATTCCTTTTTTTTATATTTATATTTGTATACTTAAATATTCTTATTATATTCTTCGGATCGTGCGACTTTTATCCCAAGACCATCGACAACGATTTTATCGAACTTAATTACCGTAACGCCCATTGATTCAATAAAGCAGAAAGACTCGCTAAGCCAGTTTAATATTTCATCATTCGATCGAAACGATCCAGACCGAGACAAGAAACGTAATAAATATTTACATTCATGCGACGGAATGATACGCGTCGGAGGGAGCGAGAATATTTTACTTGATAATCTGCGCGTGCGTTATATATAAATATTTATTTGTGTACAACGTGCACATGAATTATCAAGTGAAATATTCTCGCTGCTCCGACGCATATAATTAAATCACAATCCATTCAATATTAATTGAAGAACATGATTATTGCTATGGGGATATCGGTAGTCTCTTTGAATAATGGATTTCTAGCCGTACCTGTTGTCCCTAAGCTCGACGTTGTTCCATCCGTTGGAGGCCATCATGAGTTCCCATTTGTCCTTCGAGATAACTGAAAAGGCAAAATACAATTTCAATTTAATTTTGCTCAGCGACAGTGCGTTTAAATAAATCTCAAAAAGTCTCAGGTATGTATTAATTATTTTCTACTAGAGCTATCTCGTGATTTTCAAAAGTTTATACTCACAAGCAGAGGCGTCCATTGCGCCGCGATCGCAGATAATCAAGCAATTCCTCGAGCAGCTCTCACCGAGTTGGAAAAAAGTGTTTTCTATTTGCAACATCGTGCGCAGGAGGTTCTCCTGAAATTTGAATGCTGCAACACACGCGGAAGAAAATATGATATTATACAATTAATAAATTCTGGTTCGATTTGCAGTGTTACATGGAAAGGAGGAGGCTTGGGGGATTTTTATTTGAAGCGCTAGCATGAATAGTCGCATCGTCGATTTCTCGTTAAAGAGGAGGAGGTAAAGCCTCGATGTTTTAGGAAATAAAGCTCTAAGAAAACCTAGTTTGATGAATTCTTTTTAAACGACAATCGTAGAATCACCTCAAAAATTACAACTCTTTAGAATCACATTTTAAATCATATTAGATCCATCAAATAAAAAAATTCGTCTAAAAAACACTTGAATAAAGAGAATCTCATGTTTGAAGTAACATTGAGAAATATTTCTAAAGCAAATAAAAAGTCAACTCACAGAAACAAAATTGTAAAAGTATCGTTGCTAACAAGATATAATTTTATTCGAACGTTTCTGGCGTTTTAAAGTTACCGAGGAAAGTTAAAAGAGAAAAATGGGAGATAGGTCTAGGAAAACCTAATTTTTGATATATCCTTCAGGATTACGGGTAAGAATCGCGAGTACACGCTACAAAATTGATTCGTAGGGGGTGCGTCGGGAAACTAATCGCGAGTTATCGGCGAGATTTTCCATCTTTCGCAACTTGCATCGTCGACCTCGTCCAAACCGCGCGCTTCTCACTTTTCTCGCACGATTCAAATTTCACTGATCGATCCCCGTAGATCTGACCAACAAGTGGGCCGGTTTCTAGCAGCAGCGGGTCCTAGCACGAACGCAGATGTCTAAACTCAGCATTTCTCGAACCAAAGCAGCGGCGAGAGTTTGGAGGGATATGGATCGGTGTATGAAAATCGCCGCGTACACAGGCGATTGCGCAAAGCGAAACTCTGTATGTATTACTGGCCGTATCACTCGCTGTGCCACGAATTCTCCAATCTAGCGCGATAACCAAGGGACTCACCCACACCGGAATCGACCTCCAGGATATCCGGCCATCTCGCTTCGCCCTGGCAGGAGCCGCTCTTATGTATTAGGCGCGAGGAGGACTTTGAGCGCGGAGGACAAGGGCTCTCTGCTAGAACCAACCGGTCTTGTTGACGCGATCTCCGTTCCGTTGATTCTCTTCATCGCCACGAGTTGAAAAAGGAATACTCGCGCGTTTCTCTCCGAAAGGAGAGATAAAACAAACGGCGGCAAGCGGAAGATACATCGATGAAATTTTCATTGAGGGGAATCAAATCAATTTTGTTTCTTAATTAAGACTGCCTCTAAGAGAGGAGTGATAAGGAACGATACAGGGCAATGAGGAGCCAAAACACGGATGTTACAGTGCGATTTAAGTATTAATATTGTAAGTATCGATACATTGAAAGGAAAAAAAAAGAGTACTACTTTAAAGTAAATAATTACTCCAATACTTATTTTTTACTTAGATTAAGTAAATATGTGGCACGTTTTTGCTACATTTAAGTAATATTTACTTAATCCGAGTAAAATTTACTTAATCCAAATAAAGATTTGTTGACCCTGCTGTTCTGTTCGGGTTTATTTGACCCAAAATCATTATTTTCTTGTAACATTTTTATATGATTTTATGTAATTGGAGTGAGCATTCTGACATCTCATGACTTAGTTCCATAGCTCGAGAACATCAATTTGAAACTAAACTATGAAACAAAGCCATGAAATGTCAGAAAACTCACTCATCACATAAAAATGTAACAGGGAAATAAAAACGATTTCTTGGGTCAAAGATCCGAACAGAACAGCAGGGTTAAAAAGTATCGGAGTAATAATTTATTTGAACGTAGTATTTTTTTCAGTCTATTATTGTGCGAGGATAAAATTGTTCAGCGTATAATGACGCACGTGCTACATATATACATATAAAGTTTATGAACACCGATTGTTGCGGCGAATATTGTCGAAGGTTCGATGGCTGAACAGATAATGCATCCCGCGCCCGGAAAATGCGGAAGTGCAGGTTCGACACTTGGCGGTATTTTTCCGCAACATGATAAGTGGAATAAAAAATTGTTTACTAATTGATCTAGTGAATGGGTAAGAGTTTTTCGAGGGATTTGAATTTACAATAGCATTACTCAAAGATTGATTCGGAAGGTTGATTCGCCGCGTACGTTAGTCTGAGAACATTCAGCATGTGCGTTATTACATGTCGAGCAATTTTATTCTCCCACAATGATATTAGTATCGACAATTTTTTCTCCTCGACAGGAACCCATTTGCCGACTTTGAAGATCAAGAATTCGGTTACACGAAAGAATTCACGTTGCTGTTTCTTTTTCTGTTAATTCGCCGATGTTTCGCGAGATCCAGAATGTATAAGACGCTATTCTCGAGGAACAAATCTCAACGTTCTCCAATATCGTTGACACTGATGAGATATACAGAAACATGTCGTATTAAAATACGTCCTCATCTTTTGCAAACATCATCGTTATTTTTTCCTTCTCGGTCATATTTCAAACTGTCAAATACGTCCCCTCCGCGGAGAAACAAAAGGATGACAAGCCGCGCTAAAGGCGATAACGAGACGACAGATTTAGAGCTTGGCTTTTTTCGGCTCGCCATAAAGACCAATTTCTTTCAAGTACGCGAGAAAAAGAAATTTAGAGAAATTTAGAGAAAACGACTCGACTCCTCGTGAGCTCCACGTCGAAAATATATAATCCCGAGAGCCGGAATATTTAAATTACGTAATGTACATTTTAAATTTGCGTGAAAAACGTCGTTCGAAGATTAACACACTTCGAAACGCTAAATATCCTGTTCGTTTGCCGACAAAGTCGTAATTTGCAGCTAAAAATACGGAGAACCTATTTCTCACGCAAAAAAATGGGAATTTTTATTCTTCGTTTTATTTGATACTATGTGAAAACGAACGTTTCTGAAACTTTCGACCATTAATTGGCGCGATAAAGAGCCGGTATCGAACGGTGTTAATTACCGTCGTGGCAATTACGCGCAACGATAAATTTATGTATAAACGTAAATGTAAAGCGGAGAAGCCTGATATTCGCGTACATTTGTTTCCGTTCAAGGGCGAGCTGATTAAAGCCGCGTGCGCGACCGTCTTACGTAAGGACGAAAGAACGAACGGACGGACGTGTCGAACAGTGACGTGTGATGACCACCGCCCACGCAGCGAGATATTATTTCGATCCGTTAGCATCCCGTGCATTTTATTTCGTGAAGAAAACAACGTCGGTACGTGGTGCCACGTGGTGATGCGCCATCTCGGCACAGGCGACTCGTATAATCTTTCTTTAAACACATATTTCTCAGTATCTAATCTTCAAACACGTCGAGATTTTCTAAGCGAGCGGCACGAACGTAGCTGGAAAATTAATCCGAGGTCTTTGAAAGGCAACAACGTGTTCGAAATAAAAAAAATCTCATCGAAATGTGCAAATCAAATAAGTTTGAGAAGAACGTCGAGGAACGAACGCGTGCACAGACAGCGAAAAGTTCATCCCTGCGCACGTAGAGAGAAGAATAATGCTGCAATTCCAAACAAAATCGCACGTAAGAACTTATGATTGGAACTGCTATTCTATGCGTATCATAAGACTCACGATCACTCGTAAATATCTATGATTTCTCGTAAATCTTACGAGTAGCAAGAAACTTAGTCTTATAAATATTATAGAGAATCTCTCAGTAACTGTCAAAAAATATGAATAAAACATTTCTCAAGTATACATAGAACTTAATATAATCAGTACATACTTAATGTTTAAAATAATCGGGACACCTGAGTCTACAAACAAGTCAATGATCTTTGTTTCCGTGCAACTATCAAATAAATAAATATCTAATAAATAATAATACAGGTTACGTATATTTGAAATTAGCCATTCATTGTAACCGTGAATATGTAACGATGAGCGGTATAGATGCTAGTAAAGAATTGCAGTTTATGTAAAACTGTGAATTATTTATAATTTTGAAAGCTCGGAAAAAATGTGTTTTTTTTTTCAATTTTCCGCTTATGTTTTCTGTTTCTTCCCCAAGGGTAGAAAAATTCACGTATATTCGGTAAAAAAACCTGCCACATTCACTTTTTTCGTAAAGAAGATAATTACATGCAT
>NW_014554269.1:261152-271675 GCF_001313825.1 Dinoponera quadriceps
AACTAAAGTTAAATGAAATTAATATGTTACATATTAAGTAATAATATATAATACTTTCAAAGAACAAATGAATACATCGTGGACAAATATATAATATTATAATTTTACTAGTGAACATAATTTTTTTAAATACGTATTAATAGGAAAAAAATATTAGGCTAATGTTTCGAAAGAAATGTATTATTCGAAAAAAGTTTCAGACAAAAGTTGTAAGATCGTGAGAAACATAAAATAGTAATATTATTACATTATTGAAATATTTTTTTAAACGTTATTTCGGGGTCAAGTTTAATTTTTTAAATAAAATCATATAGTCTTTTTTAACATAAATTGATTCCTTTGATTGTTGTACGTATAAAAATATTGGGATAAAATCGTCGAAAATATATAAATTTTCTAAGCGATTTTACTGAAACAGGATAAAGTATAAAACATCTCGAAAAGTATACACCTTTCGATGTTTTGCTCCCAATGCTTTTCCACTAAAAAAATTAAAATTTGGCTTAAAATAACGTTTAAAAAAATAGCTTAACAATGTAATAATATTTAAAAACTAATTTTTCGCGGAAAAAATTTGTTTTCTTTCCAGCGACTGAAAAATGTCTTTTTTTTTTAATTATAATCATGTTTTTCCAATTTTTTCATAAACTACGATTTTACGATTTATTCATAAATTTGCTTAGAATTGCAGCGCAAATCTCGAAAGTATTGCAAACGCAGATTATCCTAAACGATGTTCTTGTATTGGCATATAACTCGAAGCCACGTTCAAAGTTTAACCATCTTCGGACAAAGGACAACGGCTAAAATCAATCTTATGACTCGTACGCGATCGGACTCGACGCTCTTTCGGGGAATTTAACGCGGCTTTTTCGATATAGTATTTATCTTCTTTTTTTCTCGGTAAATATCCAGCCAGATGCGACGTTTATCGATTCACTCGAATAGTTCGCCGAGATATTATTTATACATATGTTCGTTATCAAATGTTATAATGCACCGGGTGAGAGCTTTGAGCTGTCGCGAAAAGTCTTTCGCGACACCTCGCGCGCAGCGGAAGGCCAAGCCGCTAACGTGTGCATACGCCAAGAATTTTCGGCGTTACGCAATTGCGCTATTGCACCGAGCGCGGCAAGCTTGCGTGATCCTTCACTCTTCCAAACGAAACATGACATCGCGATCGCGTTCGAGATACGATAAATAAAACCCATCGCACGTAAATCTGCACGGGAGCGTATACGTAGCGCGTAACGATTCGCACGGAGACGAGCCGGGTTTCCCGACAGACATTGTATACCACCGGGACCTTTCGTCATTCGCGCATCCACGCCAATTTATATCTGTTATTGAAGCCCGATTTACGTCGTATTTCCCGCTATTGACGCGTTACTTCGTTCGTACCTTGCATTCGATTCTGGCGCGACAGTCTTTACGATGCAAGTTCGAATTTTCATTTTTTTTTCTATCTGACTATCTTCAAACAGAGAGAAAAAGATACAGGGGGGGGGGGGGGGGGGGGTNTACTTGATTATACCGATTACAGTTGAATTAACTTGTTCTTCGATCGAAGAAATTGAAACCGGTACGATCCGGTTCGTCCTACGCGCCAATTTTCGACAGCGCAAACGTAGAGAGATCGTTTACGGGTGACCGCAACATCGAAATACGACCTCACCGCGATTACATCAATTTCCATAATATACTGAAAAAAAGAAGTGCTATCGTTCAAGTAATATTTATTTAATCCAAGTAAAATGGTTACTGCAATACTCCTTGGCAAATATTTACTAGAAGTTAAAATATAATTGATTATATGCAATACGATACTTCTTTCGTATAAATAGATATTTATTTGTATGTGTCAAAACACAATTGCTACAAGTATTATATTATAATAATATTAAAGATGCCAAAATATATATTTTTAGATATAAAATTAATATTTAAAACTGAAAAATCGAAATTTAAGACCACTTCTTTAATGGAAAAATTACATAATTCTAGCAAATATTCCCTCGAATTAGAAACATTTTATACTCACATTCAGTATTTCATTTACAAATTAAGGTATTACTGCATCGAAGTATTTACTAAAAGCTTAAAATATATTTAAAATATATTAAAAATATATATAAAATTAAAATATATCTAAATTGATAAAAATATTACTTGATTATAGAGGGTGAAAAACAATTAATTACGTTTACTTGATTATAGCACTATTTTTTTCGGTATATAAATACTATACAGCGTGTCTCAGCATAGAAACATCTAAATATCTTGGAAGTTTAAATATAGGGATCCCAAAAAAATCGAAAAAAGTCCATTAAAAAAATTCTCTACCATAGGTATTCCTCCTTCGAAATCATTCAAAATTTATACATGTCCTCTGAACATTTTTCATATTATTAAAAACAAAGGAGATATTTAGGTATTCTTTTTATGCCTGGAACATTCTATATAATTAGAACAAGTTATCATATGCTGCAGTAATATACGAGATTAAGTTCAAATAGACGCGAGAATAGGTACTGTTAGAAAGTCAAAATTTCGCCGAGGGGTTAGCGGGAGAGTGAAATTGGTAAAGAAAGTAAGTAAAATAAAAGTATATTGTGTAATCTGAAAACTTACCTTCCTCGGCGTTCAGGTCCGAGAACTTGATGCCGCCGCTGAAATGGAAAAAAAGCAGACGGCAGATGAGACAACTGGTATAATAAACACACTATCAAATGTGTGTGTGTGCGCGCGCGTGCGCGCAACGTAACGTTTATTAATTCACTTTAATCGGTAGTATCGAGACTGACTCGACGGCGATACTTATTAGTGTCGATGCATTTCGATGCCCTTAACGCATGTAGCGCTGCAGAACAGTCGAGCGCGTTGAAATCTTTTGAACGTCAATCTTTACGGAACAACTGTTAAGATGTAAAGAATAATCTTTACATCTTTGGCTGCAACATGAACTTGTTCCAGTGAAAGTGGCACGTTCTAATCTTTTCGTTCTTCGTGTAAATTTACTCAAAAAAGTATTCGTCTCTTTCTTTTATTGTTTCTTTGTACGAATATATACATAATGTGCGACTATACATTATCCGCACGACTGTATATATGTGTATACATAAAAATTTAAATTTTTTTATATTCATGCTATTATCTATGAAAGACGACAGACCCGACAAAGTTGCCAAACGGCGGGGGAAATTCTTTTTTGTAATACCTACCTCAATAACACAGTGGCAGTCTCGGGGACGCGGAACACCTGAAAAAGAAGGGGAAATACCACCGTTCTTCTATCAAATTCACAACGATAAGAGCCCCCCGAAACTAGTTCGTGTATCGTTCGCTCTCTTTTTCCTTATTAAGGAACAGGAAAGAACCGAAGAAACGCACCAGGCTTTTTCTCGCGATGTGCGTACTGACATAATCGTTTTAATCAAGCGCTTGAGATTGGCGTAATTATTAAAAAAATAAATTAATGAAAAACATCGGAAGATAACGGTTTTCGTTACGATAGCCGTTCACACTGCAAGATTCGCGAGTTCGCTTCAAGCGGCGGCTGGGCGCGAGCAGATCGCGAAGATTAAAAATACCACCTCCAGAATTCGTGTCTAGAGCTTGTCGTTTCGGGGGACTATTATGACATAATAGTTACATTATATGATACGATAAAGTACAACAATACGTCGATCACATGACCATTGAATAGCGATATAAGACGGAACGCCGCGAGTGTCGTACGTTTGGAGCGGAAAACAAATCGCTCGATGAAAAAATTCGCGACGACTCGACACGTTCTTTCTCTCTCGCGAAAATTTAATTAAGTCAAAACTCAAAAGATTGCCTACCTTCCAGCCCATGTTCTCAAAGAAGGTGCATAACCTGGCCTGGCTGGTAGTTTTGCCACCGCATGGTCCTGTAAGCATAAATGCAAATGTTACATTTATATAAGAACAAACATGAGTGAAAATATAAGGAAAAAACATAAGAATATAAACAGAAAGATTTTTAAACATATGATTTAATGAGACGAGTCAACAAATCTCTGAAATGTTTATTCACAGCATCAGTTGTTAGGCCCATTTGAGATCCAGGGACTCGTAAAGAGATCTAAAAGGTATTTTCCCGATGAAATAGTAAGCGCTAGAACGATAAAGAAGCAATATAACATTCCAAAGGGACACACTGGTTGCTTGTAGGATCGCTTGGTCGGTCTTAAGAGAACCCGAAAAGATAACTTTCCCTATGAAATAATAAACGATGGAATAGTGAAAAAATCGTACGACGTCCCAAAGGAACGAACGGATGATTGTTTATGAGCTAAAACGATTTTTCCCATTACAGAATATTAAGATACATTAAAAGGCATTAAGTAAATATTAAAAAAAAAATATACGTACAGAAAAAATATAAAAACCTTTGAAAAAAAAAAACATCAAATAGACATTAAAGGGAATATATTGCGTAAACATCAAATAGACATTAAAGGGAATATATGGCGTAAACTTGTATTTAAAATATTTGATTGCTACGAATGTTAACGTGCCATGCGTCAAATACGTCGGATTCTTTGAATTAAGTAACAATATCATATCGGGATTCTTTCCCCTTAAAGCAAGATTCGATCGGTCTAAATAATATCGACGCACGATTGATTTGATTACAAGGATAACAATCAACCACAATATATATGTTACGAAGTATATCATAAGAAGTGGATTTTATTTTGAACTAGAAAGAAATAGAGATAAAAAGACATGAAACAAATATTCGTTCCGACTACAGATCAATAAGAATATTTTAGTTTGCATTTGTGTCTCACAATAAATATACAAATACAGATTCATATTGTTCACGGTAATACGAAAACGGGTTTACAGTAACCTCATATCGTATTGGACCGCTACATTTTATAATATACGGCAATTTAAAAAAGAAAAAATCGACGATATGAAGGTACACTAAAAGGCAGATGCCAATAAAAGCCAAATTGAATGTAATTGATGCGCGTCGACACGGCTATTAACCACTCGGCGCGATGCATCACGCTCGAGAATGCAGTGACGGCATCAGTCATTAGGCCCATTTGAGACCCTGGGACTCGTAAAGGGGCTCAAAAGGAATTTTTCCGATGAAATAATAAACGGTAGAACGATAGAGAAATAATATAACATTCCAAAGGGACATATTGGTTGCTTGTAGGATCGCTTTGTTGCTCTTAAGAGAACCCGAAAGTTAACTTTTTCTATGAGATAATAAACGATGGAATAATGGAAAAATCGCACGACGCCCCAAAGGAACGAATGAATAATTGCAGGGTCACTTTATCAAATGAGACAGATGCATAGATTTTAATTAGACAGAGGATCCAGAGAACTCAGGAACTATCAGGAAGAATAGGAAAGAGGCCTCTGAATATTTCACTCCGTCACTGCGAGAACAGTATTATTAGTGTTATTAAGCGTTATTACTGGAACTACGTGCATTGTCTTTTCTCCCGACTCGGTCGATCGAAAACGTCAGCACGATCAATCGCGAATAAATTGGTCTCTTAACACATTAACGGCGGGCGATCTCGACGAAAATATGCTAGGTAGCGCGGCGGCCGCCCGCCTCGTTTTTCGGCCTAGAGCGGGCGATATTTTGTGTGATCATAAAAACTTTAAGGTACAGTCGAGCTAAATCGTAGTTACTACGACTCCCGTCTTTAAGCGGCAGTCGAGCCAAATCGTAGTTACTACGACTCCCGCCTTTAAGCGGCAGTCGAGCCAAATCGTAGTTACTACGACTCCCGCCCTTAATGTGTTAATAGTTCGTTCCGCCGGATTTATCGCAGTGATAGCGAAGTTACAGCACATGAGACCAATTACTGAATAATGCTGACGTTAAGCTCAAACTTTTTGCGGGATACGTGAAATTTCTGGAACGAACTGGGAGATTCAATCTTTTTCGAGGAATTTATAAAAGAGCCATGTTAAGTAATACGAAAGAGAAGTCGTCGCCTCGGAAATGACTGAAGTGCCGGAAAATTTTTTGGGAAAATCGATTGTGGATAACATTTCGATTATAATAAATGTGTTACCTAGATTCTTCTCTTATATTTTTGGTTCATGTATTAAATATATGTAGAAATGAGATAAAAATATAGAACAATACGTCCAAATGAGACTTTTCGACGTACAGTAGAGAAAAAAGAAAATATGCTAATTAAATAGCTTAGGAAAATTATTTCGGTCGATTAGTTTCGATTTCCTCGAAAATTCCTGTTGCGTTACATGGTGTCATTTGTCACTGATACGTCGCATCGTGCTACGTCACGAAGGACAATAAATGAATAGAACGTAAGACAGTTTGATAAACGTCCATTGATATTGTTCATGTTATCTACGCAACGCGACACGTTCTTCGACTCCCGATTTCTAAGCGCCTCTTCAGTCGATAAATGATTAGGGACGGCTTATTACAATGTGTCAGAGAAATCAAAAGAATTGTTGACAATTGCAAGTCAGACACAACACGAACTAATTGAAATTATATACAAAAATTGACCGTTGTGTAGTGTTTATGTAGTCTTTAAATGCACCACGTATTTATAGATGAATTACAATATTTTGTCCAGGAGGTTTCATGATAGGCCAATTTTCATCATGTTGTATTTGTTCAATAACATGCATGTTATTTATGATATATATTTGTTAAATAACGTGATACATATGTCCCATAATATTTAATACGAGTAGTTTATGATTATGTTCTCTTCGTTTTAGGGCTTTAGAAACCGTCCATAACGCGCTACATTACGTAACTCATAAACGTAGTCATAAACTTATCCCATATAATCAGTCCCAAAAAGGTTGCAGAACATTTTTTCATAAGTTTCGGAATGCGTCCCATGTCCAATAAGAAGGTTTATTTTTTGGTAATTCTCAGGATATATGGTTAGTCACAAAAAGGTTGCAACATTTTCTTTTTGACGAGATATTTCGACTTCAAAGGTCTTCGCACAAAAACGTCCGTAACTTATTACGTTAAGATTTTCTTTCTGCGTTGACCTTCTTACTTACTCTTAGGTATGGTTACTCATAGAAAAGTTGCAACACTTTCTTTTCGATGAGTTCCGCAACGTGTCTCGTATTCAGCAGGAAAACGTATGGTCAGTCGCAAAACGGTTGTATCACATTTTTGTACAAGTTTACAGTTTCATAATGCATCCCGTGTTCGATAAAATTTGCTGTTAAGTCATTCTCAGGAGATACATTTTCCTATTGGATATGAGATGCGTCGAGGAAACTCGTCGAAAAGAAAGCGTTATAATTTTTTGTGACTGGCCATACCTAAGAGAAAAAACTCGACATAACGTGATTCGTTACGAACTATTTTCCATGGAGGCTCTTAGAGCCGAAATACCAATACTGAACGGCAAGTTCAACGTGGGCGACCGGTAATCCACGTGGAACGGAACAAGCTAGAAAGATTGCGCGCAGTCTTGGATGTTGAACGAGCTATCAAGCGACCACGTTTGCCGCTAAATTTGGGAGTCCGATCCTCAGGAAGCTTCTCGATGTTCTCTCAACGTTACGTCGAGAGACTGGCGCGTCGAATTTCCTCGTCTATGTCACTCAACAATCGTTCATTCGCCTCGTTCGCGCGAACTGAAATTGATCACACGACTCGACGACCATTTAGTACTCACGATAGGCGAACGGAAATAGCCGGTGACTCGGCGCTTTTTTTCCTTTTCTATCACCTAACGTTCCTTTTTCTGACGCAACACCGGCCGTTTTTCTCCCGAATCACCCGGTAGAACCGCGGCCGCGGAAAGGCTCGCGCGTGTCCCCGCGTGGGATCGATCGATATCCGCGTGACTACAATAACGCGCGACGACTCGCGAAATAGGAAAGACGTAGAACGGAAGGGATGAAAGTCGCCTAACCAAGTTCCCGAGGATCTCGTTCAATCCGCTCTAATTTGGATCGCCAAGTACGTTTGATCAAATGGGAGACGGACCTGCGGTTACGGCGCGCCCGGCTGGCGCACCTGTACAATACGGCACTGCAGGCGCGACACCGACGTGCACGCTCCGCGAACCCTATTCGATCGAAGCTAATCGCAACTCTGGGAAATTATACATCGCGAGCCGCGTGACCGACCTCTAAGTCGCGCGACTCCGTCGTCGGGGTGTCCCGTTCACCTCACCCTCGCGAACTATGCACACAGGTGAGCGATCCGCCATCCCCCGCGCGGGAGCGATAAGCGCATACGAACGACAACAAACATTCCACGTACCTCCAGTCAGCACGAGTCGGTACACGCGTTTCTGATCCATCGTTGCGTGCTTCGTCGTCCACTCCCGGTTCGGCCGAATCGTACTCTTGCTCGTTGTTCTGCTCTCGCTGCTCCGCAAGCTCTCCGCGATGTCTCCGTGCCTATCCTCGATGATGCTCTTCCGGCGAAGATGGTGTGCAAACGTGCGTAAGGCGACAGTCGATACTACATGAATACCTGATGATACATCTCGAGACACTGCGCGCACAACCGCGTGCTTGAACGATGCATGAGATACTACACGACGGGGCGACGATGACGAAAGATCGCTCTCAACGAGAAACCGCGGCAAACGATACCACTCGAATCGTAGCACGATGCTAAGAATGCACGTCCGTCACGCTGCACCGTTCGGAAGCTTCTGAAGTGAGTCGCGCAGCTGGTCGCCGCTCGGCGGCCATCGTGTGGAGGGGAAAACTGCCCGAGCGCATGCGCAATGGCTCGAGGTAGGGAACAAGTTCGACATGCACGCTCGTGTACGCTCGTGTCATGCTACGCAACGTAAACGTGTCGCTCGCTCACAGCCGAAGCTAGGCACGTCATCAGTCTGATGTTGCGATAGAAAATTAGAAAATAAATCAAATATCTATGTTTCACTTTTTAACCTAAACCTTTTCTTGATTGGTCAAGCCTATCTTGAGTCTCCAACCGCGACTAGTCACAGTCCCGAACGTCTCCTGTGTCACACGTCACTTTTCGATTATGATTGGCCGGTTTATCATTGCAATTTGTCGAGATGTCCGCGCCAAATTCGAATTCTTTCTCGCGATATTTTCATATGCTATTACACATAGAATAAATACGGAAAAATACAGTTTTACAGGAGTGTGTAACATTGTTGTATGTATATCCGAAACTCACGAGGTTTTACAATCCTAAATATATTACTTATATATATATATAACATAGTTACGGATATAATAAGTAATATGCTTAGTTAACACATTCAGTTGCTGTTTATAACAGAAATAAAAAGATATAACAGAAATAAAAAGGTACATAAGAAATATAGTATAAGAAATATAGTATAATAGTTATATTACAGTTTCGTCATTTTACTGTTTTTTTATACATAACTGCACAATCAATAAATTCAATTTTTGCTATATAACTTGGAAATTAAAAATTATATAACGGATATGTTATAATAGTTATAGGGTGGTATTCATAGTCGGATCTTATATTTATCATCTTTAGATGTTTCGTAGCCATTGAAATGAACCGTACAATATTTGAAGATGAACTTAAGACGATTTTAAATATAACATAAAATATGAAGTAAGATATTTATATGTATCATTACTTGTACTTTTGAAAGAGGGTTAATTTTATATAATAACAACGTAAAAATCATTTTTACGCTATATAAAATGTGATTTAAAATTCATGTTATATACGAAGGCGGTTCAATAAGTACCCGTGTTAGACGACAGAGGGCGTTCCTGAGGGAAGTTATTGTTATCATCGTGTGCTGTCATCTATCAAACGACGGCAAAACAAATTGCAGACTGATTGATAGATTAGTTTGGATTTGGCAGCCATTCGAATAAGACGTGTTTCGTGATTTTCGCTAAGATGGAAAAAGAGCAGTATCGTTCGGTAATTCGCTTTTTGATTTTGGATGGGAAAAAATGCGAGGAGATAAAAGCAAAGTTGGATGCTGTTTATGCGAACACTTCGCCATCTATGACCACAGTTAGATATTGGTTCAACGAATTTAACCCTTTGGGGACGGAGCCGCTCGACGGGCGAGCGTCGCTGAGGACGAGAGGTATTGGAGTGCGCAGTAAAGAAAATAAATACGTTGAACGTTATAAAAACTAAGGCTCTATTTAACACAAGAAAAATTTTTCATAAACGGTAAAACGGCATGGGCGGCTATATGCCGACACTCGTCCCCAAAGGGTTAAACGTGGGCGTACATCCGTTTTTGATGAGGAGCGACCAGGACGCCCGGCAAACGTGGTTACCGAGGAAATCATTCAAAAAGTCCATGACATGATTCTCGCTGATCGACGAACGAAAGTGCGCGAAGTAGCAAAGGCCGTGTCGACCGGAACGGCAATTAATATTTTACATGATAAGTTGGCGATGAAAAAATTATCGGCCCGATGGGTGCCGCGATTGCTCACGGTGGACAACAAGCGGATGCGGCTGTTAACTTCGAAGCAGTGTTTGGAACAATTTAAGCGAGGTCCGAA
>NW_014554269.1:271785-293106 GCF_001313825.1 Dinoponera quadriceps
AAAACAATGGGTTTCTCCCGGTGAATCTGCTCCAAAGAAGGCGAAGACGGTCCCATCGGCCGGAAAGGTCATGGCGACGATTTTTTGGGATGCGAACGGCGTCATCCTCATGGATTTATTAGAAAAAGAAAGAACGATCACTGAACAATACTACAGTGAGTTATTGGACCGCTTCGACGAAAAATTGAAGGAGACACGGCCGCATTTGGCGAAAAAGAAAGTGCTGTTTCACCACGATAACGCACCAGCACATTCATCCGGAGTTGTCGCCGCCAAACTGCATGAATTGCGTTATGAATTGCTGCCGCACCCCCCGTATTCACCCGATCTGGCTCCCTGCGACTTTTTCTTGTTCCCTAACATGAAGAAATGGCTCGCGGGAAAAAAATTTAGCTCAAACGAGGAAGTTATCGCCGAGACAGAGGCGTATTTTGGAGAGTTCGACAAATCCTATTTTTTGGAGGGGTTAAAAAAATGGCAGGAACGTTGGGAGAAGTGTATCTTTCTATAAGGGGACTATGTTGAAAAATAAAAAAAAATTTTTTTTTAAAATGATGTCTTCATTTCTAACACGGGTACTTATTGAACCGCCCTCGTATTGTCTATATTATTGTGTTAACTGAATAGCTATTATGTAGCAATATTATTCCTATTAGATATGAGGTGCGTTGCAAAATTTTTTCGAAAAAAAAGCTCAGAACAGCGTACAAAGAAAATCTTAACGTAACATGATTCGTTACGGATTTTTTGTGTGGAGACCCTTAGACTCTTAGAGCCGAAATACTTTGCTGAAACATGTAGTATAATACTACAACATTATTATATTACTTATGTTACGATTACATTTATAATGTATACTACGAAATAAGATAGCAAGTATAAAGTACTTGGATCGTAGGATAACAGTGATACACTGATGAAAATATTATGCTGAAAATTTTACTGAAATTCCCTCTCAATTGACCCCATTTCATTTTCATTCCATCAATGTACGTAGCTTTCAATTAAATTCAGTAAATTTCAACATACTTTAACTTTATATTCGAGTTTTGATATATTATGAACTTAATGAATATTATGAACTTAATGAATAGTGAGATGAAAGTTACTAAAAAAAATTACTGAAATATATAATAATAAATATTTAAAAATAAATCATAATTTTCATCATGAAATTCAATATAATGCTGTGAAAAATAATGAAAATTAAAATATAATTCTCTATAAAATAATATATAAAACCATTTTTGAAATATTAGATATAAAATTTACTGAATTAAACTGAAAACTGCATATATTAAGAGTCACGATGCAAATGGGTTAATGAGTCAATTGAGAGAGTATTTCAACAAAATATCCCCATCTGGATATTCAAGTTATGTGGACGTCTTATTTATCATGACCTTGAGACTTCCATTTCCACTAATGTGTTCGAATATTTTCTTCAGATAATTTTCCGATAATTTTGTTATCGTCTCGTCGACGATGATACTGTGAAGATTGCTCATCGATACGGAGCCGGTTTCAATATACAGACTTGACTGACAGAGATGATTTACGAAAAAAAAAAAAGACGTAAAAACATACTATATCATATAAAATCTTCGGTCGCAAAATCAACGCGGGAGAATCGTGCGTATATCGTTTTTTATTTATATATTTACCGCACGTATGTCCTCGCGTGCGCGGTCCGCTTTTGGCGTCTTTGGAAAATACTTTGATGGAAAAAATGAGTATTTTTATTACTCCCTCGTGTTCACGCGGCCGCGATAAAAATAACGTCCTTGGTACAGATATCACGCTCCGCCAAGTTTCCTTCATCTTATCTGTCTAAATACGACACAATAGTACGAGATGTACTTGAAAGATAGATGGAGCGTTTTCATCGCGTACTTTTTCCGATATCTCTTTACGTTTTCTTCATAAAATTTACGAAAATTTTTGAAAGTGAAAGTAACACGTAACACGGTTGTATGTAAAATTTCGGAATGCGGAATGCTGAGAATACAATAGGATCAAGTTCGGCCTCGAGTGGATGGTATTTACGTTTTAAACGAGATACGCGCGGAGAACAATAACTTTACGACGTAAAGTGAAGTTTAAAGGGTCGTACCTTCGATATTTCAGCTGTGCGAAGGCACAACGCGGGTTCACGAAATAAAATTACTTGAATCGGGAGATTTGATCTGTCTGTATTTCTCTTTTCCATTTACGTATTTACAGCCTTTTCTCTCTCTTTCTTTCTTTATCATTATGTCAGTCGATCGGCGAAATGTACAGTTAAAACAGTCGTAAGTAAACAGCACCGGGAAACCTACTGCGTAATTATGAGATGTAGTATAACGCAATATGATTCACAATTAACGCACGAGACACTTCAGAATCTCACACTCAAGGATACTTGGATCAATTTTATCGCCTGTAAACTGGAAAATAGTTTAGAAGATTCAGCGACAGTTTTATTAATATAAACAACGTTTATATTAATTCGTCAAGAGTAAATTTTCTTGAAGAAAACGAGAGTGATTGGGACGAATAAAAATGGTATCGCGCGCGCGCGCGCGTGTGTGTGTATGTGTATTCAAGTGCAAGATATTCATAATTAAAGTGACATGACCACAATTAATGTCTCGTGCGCCAGTTACGAAACATACTATACACGTAATTTGTGTAAATTGAAATTTTTAACTCGGCTTGAGATACGTACGTTGATCTTCAGGAGCTTCAGTTGAATTTTGAAATTAATTTAAACTCTCATTCGTTATTTTACGCGGCACAAAGTTTAGTTATACGGTTGTTACGCAATTCAGCGATTTTTATCGTCTTTTTCCTAGAATTTCAGAATTCTTTACTTGCACCGTTAGCAGTAAAAATGTAAAAACAACGCATGCTGACATTTTTTCTTTAGAAAATTCAAAGAGAAAGATCTTGGAAAATTCTATCATAAATTAAAACAATTTATGACAGAGTATTTACAGAGGTATTTACAGAGTATTAGGATGTACGATACGACTGTGTGTTGTCATTGTCATCTGATTATTTACAACCCTGTAATGGTTCAATTATAAAAGAATAATCTCGCACCATATGTGAGAATTCATCAAGCATATGGATACTTTTTCTCAGTTGTTCGTTCAACGTTGTGTCAAACCGAGTAACATCGTGTAGAGATCAATCACTAGCGGTAGTGAATCATCTCTCAGTTGCACGGCGATCACAACAGGTAGTAAATGTTTATAAAAATCTAGCACTACTGTTACATCAGTTCTTTGTACGTTTCACATAATCGATCAGTTTCACATTTAATCTGCTGCTTCATACGCTGTTAATATTTGCTAACCTTGCTGTCCCGCTCGGGTATTCGTCGATGTTCGTGTTCAGAACACGATAATCTCATGGTTCTTGCCCGAAGAAAAATAACGTTATGTTATTTAATCAATTTTCTATCCGCGAATAAGTATTTATATGAAGAGAAGAAGATAATTGATTAAAATCATGGTAACGTGCGTATAGTACTTGGCATAATACCTTTAACATTTACTAAGTCTAGTGAGCACAAAATCGTTCTTTTACACCGAAAACTGTCGCTGTCAAAACCATCTCGAGGTTCGTATGCTACGTTCAGTAGAGAAAGCAGCTTTGCTACTGTTGTAAAATTCGTGAATCTGATTGATGTATGTTCTTAGATTCAGCCAAGATTAAGAATCATACACCAATCAAACTCGAATTTTACAACAGTTTCAAAGCTACTTTCTCTGCTGAACGTAGCCAATGTCGCCGCTTCTTCGGAATACTCAACAGTCGTGATGCCCGAATATGTAAATTCATCGCGTGTGATCGAAAAATTTCACAGTCACTAGATCTAGTAAATGTTAAAACTATTACGTCGGGTATTGTATATGCCCGTTTGAATTCAAACGCACCAAGTGTGTACAGAAAGCGAATGGAACGGCAAGGTAGAAGCTATTATTCCGTTTGAAATGCATTGCACGAGTTAAGTTAAATTCAATTGGACTAGCTGTTTGTGCGATTGACATTGTTACAAAACGAGATAAAAACAGTAGCTGTCTACGAAGTAAGATTGCTGCAAGCTGCTTATCACTCTTCGAAGTGTTGCATTAGATGCTAGGCGTTAGTGTGTGTGTTCGTAATTTCCTGTCGCCAGTGAAAACGATATTTCACAAAGTACACGTTCGCTAATTTGTTCGTGTAGATCGCGCTTTTCACGAAGTCTAGTCAATGTTGACGTATTGACCAGTGACAGTGGCAGTCTGGTGATATCTTCTTCTGCCCGAGAAGTCTTCGTTCTCCTCGTTCAACTGAGCCGAGCAGGTCTCGACGCCCGGATGTACCGGTGTCACGACGATCTGCTCGTAATCGTAAACCTTTCTTCTGCAATAAAGAAGCGCAAATCGTTGATATTCCGAGGGAATCGTGACAAAAGAAATGACCCAGTTTTGTGCATTTTCAGTAATAATTATAACGGAAATAATTTTTATCTTGATTCTTTCTTGAGCTTATTAGCTTATATCTCGAGTTAGAATTGTACATAATGTCGCGAAAGTTTACCCCATAAGACGAAGCAATGCGGTCCGCAGCCATTTGAAGAACTGGAATTCCGCCGAGACTCCGGGCTTAACAGCAGGATTAGCGTGACCGACGTAGCTCCAGACGATGAATACGACGACGATATTGACGATAGCGTATCCCCAATGCACGAGAAACATTATAATCAGCTTTACGAGGCACTGAAGTAAAAATATAGATATAGATATAGTCTTTAAACATGAATTATTCTTAATTGGTTTAATTATTTGTCAGTCATTTGCAAGAGATTTTGCAATGTTTTTTTCTTCAGTATGCGCGAATACTTACACCCAGTAACGAGAACCATCTATTGCACAAAGGACTATACCAATTTCCCAGTTTATTGTGTATGTGAACTTTTCGCTCCGCACTGGCGACACTAGCATTGTCCTCGATGCTTGGCGACGAATCCACGTACACATTGTTATCAGAAACACTGTTATTTCTCTGCAAGTAATGATCATATGTTATATATATATATTTTTTTTTTACTTCAGCTTACGCGCTCAGAAAGGACTCAGTTTACAATGTTTACCACATATATTCACCCACACCTTATAACTATTTGACTAACCAAAGTTTAATATCTAAATATGACACAAACACAATATTTCTCTCATTATTTCTATTCTATTCATTACGGCCTTTAATATCTAATTTTTACACAATCCTGTTTTATTCCTTAAATATCTAGGTTTTCTTCCTTCTATATCAATCATCTTATATCTTTTATTATACCTCGTAACTGAAATCTTGCTATCCTTTCATTGTCTCTGTATATCTTTTTCTTTTTTTATTATCTCTTACTCTACGTTCACTCCTTTATTTCTGAGTTGTACTACTTTTATATACCTCATCTATTCTTATTATATCTCTCTCTTTCTATCCCATATGTTTCCATTTCCATCCAACAATTCTTTATAAGACACCTTTCTTTACCTTTTAATATCATTTCCTCACATCTCATGGCTCTTATTTTCCACCTTACCCTTAATTTATCCATCGCTAATTCTCTTTAAATCATATACCTTAACGTACAAATATTTAATCCAAACATCCATCTTATATAATTCATTATGATTTATTTTATTTTTTTCCTCCCACCATATTTTTACCCCATGTGCCATAACATCCTGTACAAAATATTTGAAAAGTATCCACTATCTCCTTATAAAATCATCTTTATATATTTTTTCTTCTAGCCTCCCTACCTTCCTAGAGCGGTCATTCTATTTTTTTCCTATCCATTTCCGTAACATGATCAATATAATTACCTTTCCTATATTAAACATAAATCCTAAATATTTAATATTTTAAACCACCTGTATATGTTTATTTTCACATTTCCATATCTCTTTATTTTCCTTTCCTCTGTGTTGATTACTGTTCTTTGGAATTGTACAGAAATGCATATCTCATGTATTTCTCACCGTGAGGTTCTTGTGCCTTATCCTTTCTGGGAATAAGCTGTCCAAATCGTTGTCCGTGTCGGTAATGGAATTGTTCCTACTGGCAGAGCCATAGTTGCGATCGAACGTCGGCGACTGAGTGCGAAATCTCTGCTCGCGCGTATGACGGATATCGAAGGTTTGCGCGAGGGCAAAATATGCATAATCCAGGCACGCGTACGTCAACAGGAAAGGCATCGTCACAATTGGCGCGAGTGTGTTAATTTGTCCGGTGATGATGAAAGTTAGCGTTACCACAGCGACGACTAGCATAGCATATATAGGTACTTTATTTGGTCCTCTCTGGAAGAACGCATCTTATTACTGTTATCACTGCAAATCAATCCAACTTTACATCATCAGACTAGTTATAAATGTTAAAAAAACATTAAAAGAGACGAAACAACATCGAAAAGAGAATAATCACCCCTCTTTGCAAGCAGCTCATTCCCGGTATAACGTTTTGGCTGGCGATGGATTGGAGAACGCGGGGTGTACCGTACATAGCACCCAGACAGCTGCTGAACGACGATACGTAGAGACCAGCGAGCAACAACACCGAGATTGCTGACACTGTCGATGCTATCATGAAATTTGTGAGCAGAGCGCTCCTGACACACGTGGCCGCCAACGTAAGCGAGAAGCAGAGATATAAAAATGTTCTGCAAAAATTATTGCGGTACAGAAGATTATACAGATTTCGGATATTCGCGTCAATATTATTAAGTTCTTCTTACCCGGTCCCTAACGCCGCCAAAGTACCATTGGGGATATCACTGGATGGATGCTTCAAATCCCCGCTCATGTTGATTCCAGCTAAGACACCAGTGACTGTCGGAAAAAATACACCGAACACGGTAAACCAGCTGTATCCGTCTTGATAATCGGTAAATGTGTTGTTCTTCAGGTTCCCAGACAACCATCCTTCAAAACCAGCGGCTGCAACACGAATGATATTATAACTTCATTGATTTTAACCGCGTGATATCGTAATTTGTCACATCCGATGTATAAGAAGAGTCATAAAGTCATTTTAGCGGTACATTTACCGCAAAACTCATATAAACTCACCGATGTTGGTGTGGGTAAAACTTCCGACAAAGAAATCGACTCCAGCGAGAAGCAAGAGCAAAAGGAGAATAAACTGTAATTTTATGACCCACTTAACACCAGCCACGTTAATTACAGACAATAATATGACTGCTGCACAGGCGAAACCACGTTGCGCCCAAGTGGACTCCAAACCTACAAGACCGGCCATCGATTCTCCAAAACCTAAAACGTTCAGAGCACAACCCACCGCCTGAAATAAAATCCACAGACCGATTCTTTGAACGTTGGCAAGTCAAGGGAATAAGCTTCATTTGCTCATACCTGCCCAAAACAATAAAGCAGTCCAATGGAGCCGCCGAATCTGGAGCCTAGTACATGTGATAATAGGAAATAAACTCCACCACTTTCGACTCTACATCGTTCGCATATCCCTACAGCTGACAATACTGTCACTAATGCAATACATACTGGAATAAATATATTATCATTATTATTGTAAGTTCACCTAGTTGTGTACATTATAACAGTACATACTTTTATTTAATATTCTGTAATAATTGATATGTTTTTTTTAGCTGAACTGGCTGCATCAGAAATTTTCCAAAAAATTCACATATATATTGAAGTGTACGTAGTTTAGTGAACAGCAACTAACAGTAACATAACATAAATGTTATGATTTCCTATTAAGAATATAAATACATGTTATGGAAGTTACATCGTTGAGTAAGTAATTATAACATCAATGTTATGTTACTGTTAGTTGGTGTTCACTTAGGTAGGAGATTCTCAGTATGCATATATTTCTTGAACTAGTGCAGCTGGTTCAGCTAAATAAAGAACCAGATCATAAATATTACCTGTACATAAAATTATTAATACTGCGTTTAAAACGCCTGCTTGGCCGACTATCCAGCCGGATCTCAAAAATACAATCACTCCGAATATATTGATAAGACAGGACGTGAAGACTCCGTCCCAGGTACCAAACAGTACGGGTTGGGAGATAAAAAAGTTCGATTTCCACCAGGGATCCGAACTCTGAGGAAGATACAGAAACAGGTATGTGACACTTGCCATAGAGAATAGCGTGGATAGGATCAATATTGTTTTATGACAGCTTACATATTCTTGTGCAAACAGTTCATTTGTACCAGCCTGATACATCTCAGGGCCGAATGCATCGTAGCCTTCATCGTCTCTTTTCGCGTTCCTTTGTGCCTCCTCCGGGTCGCGCAAACCGTACCTGGACCAATCCACATCTCTATGCACCTGGATATCGCCGTTTGGAAGTCTATTCTCCTCGTTTGATCCCATATCTTTCTGTACGTGATGCTTTACGATCAAAATTAGTTGCTCCTCATTGAACTCAGTCTCATTCGCGTAAAAATTATTATTGGAACTCTTTTACAGATACGACGTGTAGCACATTTGTGTGAATAACGCGATCAAATACACCAGATTTTTACATAATTTTCTGATTTGTGACACTTTGTCCCGACACTTTCACTCCGCGGTGACGTATAGGTTAGAATGCGGAATACACGATATGACGAATAATCTTTAACATCGCGCAAGTACTCGACAGCGTTTTGAACGTTTCAATGGTTTCTCTGTGTATCAGTGCGATATATCTGCATATTTACGCGAAGATATCAGCCAATGGTGACGTGTGAGAGCGTACATGAAGCCGCCATTTTGATTTTTCTAACGCTAATCTACGGGTCAGATCGTTCCAGACGTAAACGCGATTATCGACATTGTTGCTGAAAACCTTGATATCAGAATTTTCGCAGCTACAACTTGATTAGGCAGCTGGATAAGATTAAATCCCAAATTTTCTCACACAGACTCCGTACAGACCCAAGCAACAATTCTCCTCGGAGCAAAAATGTTCACGTTAAAATATACATTTATTCATATATATCTATATATATATATATATATATAGACCCTCATTAGGATATATATATATATATATATATATATATATCAATGAGATTATAAACGAATTATGCTTTCACAGAAACATACAATCTAGAAACACATTTATTCGCCGCATTCGTCTTTGAATTGTGTGTACGGTACAAAATTTAAAATTATCTTGTAACTTATAGGATCAGTGTTGCACACAAGAAAAGATATTATTTTGCAGTCACCATTGAAAAACCTTCATCATTCTTGCGATCGTACAATCACTCTTACCATTCTCACAACATAAAGTGCATTGTACCAGTTTGTGAACCAGTCTTTGACAATATAATAATGTAATTTGAATAGAGTGTGTAAGGCTCTTAGATGTACAATCTGAAAGTAAAAGTGAGTCAGTGAAAGCTTGAAACGCCGCAGTGTCAAAGACGCTATAGTCTACTGAAGTTACAATAAACGTTTAGATCCCGTTTGATCCGATATCATCCGGTATCTATAAATAAGAATAAGATTATAGAGTCACATATTCGTTCACAGAGAATCCGAAGGCAAAGAAAATGATGAAAAAAATTGTACCGTAAGCTCTACCGGAGAAACAATTCGCAATTGTTTTCACGGCGAACTGTTGCCGGAAAGCCGTAATTTCTTCGCTTCTTCGCTGTATCTCCTCAGTACTTCTCACAATATCCAGCTCTCGATCATGCAGACTGTGAAAGACATTTGCGAATTATTACTTTTTTGCGTTTTGTCGTATGAACACGGAGGATGAGCCCAATGGGATCGAAACGTTTGTTGTGACTTTTGTATATTATAATGTCTCATTAATACTGTAATTGAGATGCAATTCAAAGCAAAATACATCAATATTTCAGGTTCTTACTGGCTCGCTTTGAATCTCCGATTAATAATATATCGCAAATCTACCTCACAAAGATACAATTTCTAATTTATGTACAGCGCCTATTTAATTAAGCTCCTCGTCTCCATTTTTCTCCGTTACTAAATTTAGTCATCTCGCGACCACTGACACCGCAAGTGCCAATTCCCACACGGCCGTTAACGTTCTCCGGTGTTGCAAAGATGCTCTTCTTTATAACACCTTTCTTCGAGGACTGCAAGGAATAGTCAATTGTAAAAATAAGATATTCGAATGTATCAGTGAAATACAGGAAAAAAAACTACACAGATATCTTGTACATACCTTATTAGTAAACGCTAACCATTTATTTTTCTCCAACTCACGTTCTTCCTCCAATTCTTTGAATCGCTGTAGTTTCCTCTGCTTCTTTTTCTTAAGATATTCTCTTTGTTTGTTAGGATCTGAACCCGCGACCGCAGCTGCTTGCATCTTCCTATAAACAAGTAAATTATAAAAACAGTTTATATTCCTAAGATAGCGTGTCGCAAATAAGCCGATAAATAAATCTGTAATATTACTATAATCTTAATGAAAAATACAAGAAAGATGTGAGACAAGAATTAGAGAAAGATAGAGAAAAACCTGTTGATATGCTATAAAAATTCATATAATTTTGTACCTAAATATTACTATTTCTCTATTATTTTCTATAGTATCTATCATTTTCCATAGTAATAAGCAGCCCAATAAATTTTTCAAATAATACATATTGTACAATACTGTACTAGTATTTATAACACTTTTTTTGCCACAATAATTATATCAGTAAAATATATCATAACTGGTACTATAAAACCACAAAGTAAGATACTAACAATATATTATTTCGTATAAATTATCAAATTACCATAAACAATAATTTACCAATTTTTCTCATATAATTATGTAAGTCTATATATAAAGTCTATATGTAACAATAATTTTATTATATATCATATAATTTTATCACATATATTTCTTTATAATTGTACTTTATACGTGTTGTGTAAATTATGTATATTTTAAAATCACTTTGTACAAACAGGATACCATGAAAATCGGATAATTCTTGTTACCTCCTCCTGGCGCCCAATGGTGTGCACAGACAGCGTGACATAAAAAGGATAAACGAACAATAATGGAATTTCAGACCAAACACCATACCAATGGTGAAGTATTGTTGCCGACACGAAAGAGAAACGAGAAAAATAAATGATTAGTTTCCTTTTTATTGTATTTACGTTTTTCGTAAGAATAGACATGTGCAAAAATATGGGAATTAATTTACACAAATGCTACCTTTCAACAAATTCCAATATGATGCAGAAGACTTACTTTGACTTTTGGTCCGCCCAGTCTGACGCTGGCCTCTTTGCAACGGACTTTAGTTGGCTCAGCATAGTGACATCGGTATTCTTATATTCATTAAATGTTATGTTTACAACTCCATCTTCACTAATTGCATCTATGGTTGCCTCATAATATCTACAAAAAATTATGTCTCCAGTATATTGATTTTTCTAATATAAGTAACCAATAAGTAATCAAAGCATGGTTTATTTGTACTTAACCTTGGTTTCCTCTGTAACTCTAACATTCAACATTAAAGCCTTTGACAGTTAAATTTAAAACTGTTTTCTTAAAATAAAATTTGTCAGATATTAGTTGAAAGATACTCACTTGCCATCTTCGCTCCAAGGTGCCATACATTGATCACTGACTTTCCACTTATTGGCCAGAACTGCAAGCAAAATAGGATCTTTAGCGTCCATGCCATTGGCTTGCCTTTTTTCCTGCTGTTGTGACTTAATTAAATCATGTGTCAGCTCTATTACTTCCTCCAGGTCGATTTTCAGCTTAATCAGTTCCTCATTATTTGGGTCTGTCGTGAGAGCTGCTTCCACCTGAAACCCCAATAAATGCGAGCGACTGCCTTTCGCAAGAATATAAACAAGCGAGATTATCGCATCAGATTAGTTGTTGCGAGACTAGAGGTTAATAAAAGTACAACGAGAAGACTCACCTGCTGAAGTTGTAGTTTGTAGTTTTGTAAGTCGTCCATGATATCCCGATTTGATCCAGAGACAAATGATTTAAAGTCACGGAATAATTCGTCCGCTTTTTCCTGTTTTCGTCCCACAAATACTATTAGAAGTATTCCCCTGTAATGTCTCTAACAATTGAGCACAGAGATGAGTAAATATGGGCGATGATAACTATTAAATCGATGTTATCGATGTTCGACTTGTTTTTTTTTTGTTAAAAAATCGATTATCTTCTCGATATTCTCAGACTCGACTAATCATAATTCATATGTCGATAGTTTCCACATATTTCGATATTACTAAGAGAAAATATAGGGAGTATGCAGAGATCGTTGGATTTATCCTTATTTTCACTTAATTTCACTCGATGAATCCGAAAATCATAGTCAAAATAGTCTTAATATCCGGTAAGTGTAAAAAATGTTGGAACACACTATAAACAGAAGAAAGCAACGGTTGATTTTATCATTTTGTCAAGCGAATTTAAATTGCCTACATATTCTCTTTTCAGTACTATATTTTAGGATTGCTTTCCAAAACCCTACTCGGCAGGTAGAGTAGCGTTTAATTGATCAATCAGGACAAAAAGAGTAAAGATTTCTTCATCATAATTGGTTGATTATTGTTACTCTACCTATTGAGTAGTATTTTGGAACACAGTCTAGGATTCTAGATGTGTTCTGAAATGTACTATGAGCACATTCTAAAGTTCTTGTTCAGTATATATGATTCTTCGCAAACGAAAGGTTTTGCAAATGATTTAAAAGTTACATGGATCATTTTTACGAATAAAACTCATATTGGAGGTATATTACATCATTTGTAGCAACGTTTTCCTCTATAGTTTTGCAATGAAATTATTGGCTTGGGGCTTATTTACGGAAAACAATTTTTCCAAAAGAATTTGTCCCAGGTCTAATTACTTTGTACATAAAAGTAACATAATTATAATAGTTCTCAACTGAAGCAGATGCAATTATTTTGATTAAAAAACGCTATTGGGGGCATATTGTGTGTAGTATGAAAGGGGAGACGTTTAGTACTTACTAGACAAGATGGACACATGTATATAAGCACTGGTAAAGTACTGGTCGTTCCGTAGTGGCATTCACTAACATTCTTTTTATATAGTTAGTAATGTTTCGACGGACTGTGTAATGGAAGTTTGCATGCACTGTCAGGTTCGTGGGTTCAGTGGACAACAATTTAACCTAACCTAATCTTAAGTTTCAAACTCAGAAGTGTAACCCATCAGGTAACGGACACTCCGACAAATATCGTGCAAGTGTTGTATTTTCAGTGATTATTGAATGGTGAAAGATCATCGGCAAACATCAGAAAACTACTGTTGTGAGTAGAAATTATAGAGAAGCTATAGGTTCCATGGCATTTCCACTAAATGATCAGGTCTACACAAAGTCCTTTACTCCTAGGGAGTATCAGGTGAGTTATTTTGATATAATCAAGTGTGTGAGAAATAAAGAAAATATAAGTGTTATGAAAGAGATTATATACAGATTGTTATGGTATTACTTTATGAATTATTTGCTGGTGTTAACAATTGTTTACAGGTAGAACTTCTTTATGCGGCCAAAGAAAAGAATATAATTATATGTTTAGGAAAGAATTTTGAGCAAACCTTTATTGTTATAAAATTGATTCAAGAGTTTGCTACTAATAACAGAAGGTAACAATGATAATGTTTCTATTTGTTTTTCAGTAGATTGAATTTTTATAGTTATTCTTATAAGAAGTATTTGAAGAAGTATGAAAGGATTTATTCATTTATTTGTAACTTATTGTATATAGATTAGTAAGTGACAGTGGGAAACGAGCAATATATATATTAAACAATGAAAATAAGTGTGTAACAAAAGCAACTTATATAAAGCAATTAACAGATCTGAAAGTATTAGCATGTGATTCTGTACCTAAGGAATTTGGTGAAAATTTGGAAAGTTCTCACGTAAGACAATATTATTATCTGCCAACTATATCAATAATTACACAATTATAAGAATTCTTAAGTTTATATTGAGTTTATATTTTACTTTATATGTAGGTATTAGTTGGAACTCCAAAAGTCTACGCACAGTTAATATCAGAAGAGAAACTTTTACCATGTCATATAAATCTAGTCATAGTAGACGAGTGCCATAAGTCTAACGAAGACAGCAATTTAAGGTTTATTCTTCAAACTTTTTTATCGTGCAACAATGTTCCTAGAATCATTGGGTTAGCAGTACCCTTGTTTAATTTGACGGAGGAACCTGGAAGATTGGGCCTAGAAATAGAGAAAGTAGAGGCTGCCTTTCAGTGTGGTGTAGAAACTTCAAATGATATCCTTTCAATAATACGGTAAATTTTTTATTAGTGAAATAATTTTCTTATGTATAAATCACAATAACATGAAAATTACCTGCAGTTATAGCCCAAAGCCGAAAGAATATGTGGTGGAATACGCTAAAGGAGGGAAAGGAGATTTGTATAATACGCTTGAGAGTTTGGTGCTACATGCCACTGAATTTTTACACGATCATCGTTATGATCCTACTGAAATTTATAATGAGGAATTTCTTGAGGATATTCAAAAAATTCCTGATCCAAGAGAAAAGCCTTTGGAGATGATGCAAGACTTTATGCACATACTAGAGACTCTTGGACCATGGTGTGCAGATCGTGCTGCCTTGGCGTTGTTATTTTTAACGGAAAAATTGAAAATCAAAACTCCTTACGAGAGGCATTATCTTCTATTAAATATGGTGGCATCTGTTTTCATAAAAATTCGGTAAGGATTGTGGTAATAATCACAATATTAATAACCTATATTTACTGTTTTTCTCTTTTTTATGTTTTCAAAAGTTAAATAATTAAGTGAACTTTGAAAATATATATTCCAGTGCCGTTTGTGATAATACTTTTCAACATTTACCTGAGAAAGAAAGAATATATCAATATAGTACTCCAAAAGTTCATCGATTGTTACAAATCTTAAAAACTTATACTCCTTTTTATACTAAAGAAAATCATACTCCAGAAAAGAAAATGAATGCGGGTAAGAATCTTTGTGCCGTTCTAACGTACACAAGTTGTATATTTCCAGTGTAATTTTAAATGTGTTGCTAATTTCAGATACTAATTCAAAGAATTGTTTCGCAAAGAATGACAAGGACGTTGCCAGCTCGAAAACTCAGGACAGATTGGTACAGCCAAGAAAGTTTGGGGGTAATTGGAAGTCAAACGATGATAATTATAAAAAGACAACCAAGTCACAACGTTACCTGTGCGGTAGCACGGATCCTGACTTACTTTGCGGAGTAATTTTCGTGGATAAAGGGTTCACGGCTAAAATTTTATTTTATTTGTTAAGTGTATGTTTGCATCTGATTATAACGACCAAGTGTATTATATAATTAACTGTTAACTTTAATATTAATCACTTACAGGAAATATATAAGCATGATGAGGACTTGCAATTTTTATCACCTCTTTATACAATCGAAAGGACTCTTGACGACGTTGGTTACTCGAGAGATTTAGAAATGGAACATAGGAAGCAGGAAGAAGTTCTAAAGCGATTCAGGATTCACGAGTGTAATTTATTGATCGCAACTTCAATTTTGGAGGAAGGTTTGTAAGAATATATTTTTATCATGTTCCGTGTATAGGGTGTTTCTTAAAAAGTGGGACTCGCTTCAGGAACAGATTCAGGATCTTCAAACAAGCAAGTTAGCTTGCGAGTTTCTATTCAAACACGACATGATGGTTGTTATATACTTTTTATAAAGGTAAGCATGGGATTGCTAAAAAGCACCCAGGTGACACTCGAATATAATTCGAGAACTGTGCGAAATCAGTCATATATACATTACAGGAGCTATTCTGCTTGGTTTTAGGTTCTGAATTTGTCCTTAAAAAGCTGGTCCCACTTGTTAAGAGATATCATAGTTCGTGTTACATTGCTGTGATTAGCGATGATGTATTTCCATTACGTTTTCCCCAGGCATCGACATTCCGAAGTGTAATTTTGTAATGAGATACGACTTCCCTAAGAACTACCAGTCGTATGTACAATGCAAGAGCAGAGCAAGAGCCATGGATGCCTTGCATATATTATTAGTACCTCAGGAAATATCTAAAGAGTTGATATGGCAATTAGCGCAATATCAATACATAGAAAAGGTACAATTTTGTAGAACTACATACGTAGAATCGTAAAGATGTACTTATTAGTTTCAATTCGGGCTTAACTTTCTATGTGCCACGATATTGCATACATTTCATTCATCCATCAACATTTCATTACATACTGGTCTTATCATAATATCGATTTTTAACATGGTTGCTTATCCGCGCCAACCTCAGTCGAGAAATTGTAATGAGAAAAGCATCAATCTGTTTTGTAGACTTTATTATTAAAGTGTTCTAATAAAGAGCTAACCGAGGAAGAGGAAAATGAGGCGGATATGTACGCCTCGATGATACCGCATTACAAACCGCTCGACGGCGATGATGCTCCCAAAGTCACCTTTAACTCCGCTATCTCGTTGGTGAACAGGTAACATAATATTTCCTTCTGACGATCTTGACAGATAATCAAATGTTCGAGCATACTATTTGGTAACCATTCTCTAAGATAAATATATAAAATGTGTTTACTCACTATGCTGTAAATCACGTAGATACTGCGCGAAGCTACCTAGCGATACATTTACGAGATTAACTCCGGAGTGGTCGATCGACACAGTTAACATCAACGATGTAACGATGTACACTTGTTCTCTGCGACTCCCCATAAACTCACCAGTAAAATATGTTGTTACGGTAAGCGGCTACATGCATGTGACAATGCAAAATGCACTCCCCACCGTATGTCCTCGTAGTTCCAGTTTCTTTGATCGGTTCAACGGAGACAACGTTTATGGACAAAAATCTTTCTCTAGTTATTCATACATTTTACAACATTACAATATATTTTTTCTCTCTTGTCCTAGTCATACCCGATGCCAAACAGAGCGATGGCCAGGCGTATGGCCGCCTTACAATTATGCATCGACCTACATCGGGGAAACGAGATAGATGATAACTTGTTGCCTATTGGAAAGGAGAACTTCAAAGCGAAGCCCGAAGATGCTGAAGTGCCTGCTTTGCCGGACGAGAGCAGGGCTGACTTCTCGGAGGCTAGACCTGGCACGACGAAACGTCGACAATATTATTATAAAAAGGTAAAATTAGTCTCTCTAAAATAGGGAAAGAAAGTCTGGTATTCTTGTTGTTATGTCGCAAGCTGTTATTTAAAATGTGTATCGTTCTGTCCAGACAGCTGAAGCATTGACGGATTGTAGGCCAATAGTCGGCGTACCGTCTTATCTGTATCATATTAACATGGTATTAAGTTGTCCTCTGCCAGAGGAACAAAACACACGTGGCAGACGTATTTATCCCCCCGAAGAATCGGCTATTGGATTCGGTATACTCACATTGAAGGAGATACCGAAGGTGAAAACTTATTAGATTCGCCATTCCTTTCCAGTCACATCGCATTCTACCTTCCAGTCCACTATTTTCTCAGGGTACGCTTGATATAATATATAAATTGCACTTTTTTCTTTTTACAGTTGTGTCCATTTCCTATTTATACTAGATCGGGCGAGGTTCACGTGCAATTGAAGCTTAGTAAGCAGACTGTAATTTTAGACGAAGTTCAGATAGAAAGAGTCGCCACTTTCCTCAACTATACTTTCACGAATGTCTTGAGATTGCAGAAATATTTAATGCTCTTTGACCCGAACGCTTCGGAAAACTCGTATATAATTGTACCGGTTAGAATAGGTGAGTACATCTGTTTCTATCAAATTTGTACCTGATAAATCTTTCTTCTGTGATGCAGAATTTTTTAAATGTCTGCCTAAAACGTGGTACTTTTGATTTTTTTAGTTACGACTGATGAAGGGTCTGATATTAGAGTAGATTGGGATTTTTTGGAATGTATTTACCAGAATCGAAGCGCGGTACCGACCAAGGTGCCGGAGGAGGCTAGAAAAAATTTTAAGTTCGATCCATCGAAATATTACGATGCTGTGATCATGCCGTGGTACAGAAGCCAAGACCAACCACAGGTAGATAGATACATCGAAATGCGCAGAGTCTTGCAACGCGGATCTCTCGTGTATTTCTTCACGACCTTATACGAGTGCTTTTCTTTTTTTTGCAGTATTTTTATGTGGCGGAAATATGCACAAACTTGAATCCAAAGTCTTCTTTCCCCGGAGACGATTATAGCACTTTCGAGGAATATTACTTGAAGAAATATGATATACAGATACAAAACCTTGAGCAATCGTTATTAGATGTAGATCATACATCTGCTAGGTTAAACTTTTTAACTCCTAGGTAAGATCTACAACATAACATACAACATAAACAGCTAATTATTAAAGCGTCAATTTTTCAAAATTTCTTCTCGATCCATTTTTAACGAATTACTTATTTCAGGTATGTTAATCGTAAAGGTGTCGCGTTGCCTACGAGTAGTGAAGAGACGAAGCGCGCGAAAAGGGAGAATTTAGAGCAGAAACAGATTCTCGTTGCTGAATTATGCGCTATTCATCCTTTCCCAGCTTCCTTGTGGAGACAAGCGGTCTGCTTACCCTGCATATTATATAGAATTAACGCTTTGCTGCTTGCCAATCAAATACGATGTCAAGTCGCAGAAATGATAAACTTAGGACAGCAGAATCTGAGTTCAGGTGGGCACGTTTAATGAAAAGATCTTAGGTTGTCCGATAAGTTTTCTTACGGATTTTTACGAAAAATTCAGAGCTAATACTTTCACAACTTGGCATAACTTTATTTTTCATTCTTTTTTTTATGTTTCCTGTCATCGAAAAAACAGTCAATACATTATTCAATAATGTTATGCCTTGTCAATAATACTATTTTATTGATATTTTAATGACAATAAAATTAGGGTAATTTCGATAAATGTGGCATACACTTATAATTGAAGGGAAAACGTATACATGTCTTATAGATTTCGAATGGTCAGCGTTAGATTTTGGATGGAGTTTGGCGGAGGTATTGAAGAAGTCCAAGGAAGCGGAGAAAGCGAAGCAGGCGAAAAACGAGAGCGCACTGAGCAACTGCAATGCGATCTCCGATAAGTGCCAAAACACGTCCGACCGCGCGTCGAGCAACGAGACCGAGAAGGAATCGGAACTGGAGTCGCTCGACGATACGAAAGCTGACCAAGCGGAGGAAGAGAGCGCCGACGAGAAGAACGACGAGCTGGAGATCGGCACATGGTCCAACGACATGGCGATGAACTCCATGGATTTCGACACGGACATGAAGTCGTTCCCGTTGAACCTGACGGTCCTGCCGCAAAACTTCAGCTGGAACGATATTCGATACGGCTCGCCGGCGTGCGAGTCCGACTTCGACGGATACGAGTCGGACGATACGTACAGCGACGGCTTCGTGGACATGACCGACGAGAGCGAGGACGACAGCAGGGGACTGAAGATCTCCTACATGGGCGAGAATGTCGCTGTGGCCGTGGAGGACGAGAAGCAGATATGCAAGCAGGAGATCAACAAGAAGATCTTGGATCTCCTGGAGACCGAGAAGAATTCCGACAATAATCTCTGGCTGTACGCGCAGAAGGACGAGGAGCTGTCGCTGGCGAAGCACAAGCGGGCGCACCACGAATTCGCGAAGCGGAAGGAGCGCGAGATAACGAGCGACGGTACCTTCATATCTTGTGATTCTGAAATTGTGATCAAGAGGAAGAACTCGCTGAATTGCCCGGCCGTCAACGGACGGCCGAATTATAAGCATAAGAATTATATCGGCAGCGTTGTGGAGAGATTCATCAACGAAGTGTTAAACAAGAGTCCCGCCGAGCCCGCTGAAATAGCGAGGACGGAGACCCACAAGCTGAACGAGACGAATTACTTGGATAGCGGTCTCTTTAGTTTCGATTACCAGCCGGAATTGAACGGCCACCCCGGGCCGAGTCCTAGTTTAATTCTGCAAGCTTTAACGATGTCTAACGCGAACGACGGCATTAATTTGGAGCGCCTGGAGACGATCGGCGACTCGTTTCTCAAGTACGCTATAACCACGTACTTGTATTGCACATATGACAATATCCACGAGGGGAAGCTTAGCCATTTAAGGTCCAAACAGGTACGTCGATGGATTTCCTTCTTCGAGATCGACGGCTATCTTTCCATTGTACACACAGTCGGCGAATTAGAGGTTGCGATCTTTTTTCTCGATGATGCGTTTCGCAACGCATCTCGTATCCGAAATAGAAAAATGTGTCTCCTGAAAATTACCGGAAAGCAAATTCTCCTATTGAATACGGAATGCGTTGCGAAACTCATCGAGAAAAGTGTCGCAACATTTTAATCTAGCGATTATATGTATACAAGGTGTCTATTGCTAAGTGTCTCATCCGTCATATTTGTAGTTTAATTTTCAATGATAACTCAAAATTTTGCGTGACTGTTTGCAAAATGGTAGAATACTTTTTTGTTCAAATCGATTTAAACTACAGATATGACGGACGAGACACTTAGCAGCAGACAATTTGTACACATATAATCGTTAGATCAAATATGGTATGCATACGACGATCTTCGAAAGGCGAATTTTGGTTTCAGGTTAGCAATTTAAATCTGTACAGACTCGGGAGGCAGAAGATGCTCGGCGAGAGTATGATAGCAACGAAATTTGAGCCGCATGACAACTGGCTGCCTCCCTGTTACTACGTTCCCAAAGAGCTTGAGCAGGCGCTCATCGAGTCGGGCGTCCCGTTCGCCCTGTGGAATCAAGCCGACATTCCCACTTTGCAAGCTGTGAATCCCACCGAGATCAATCAGCTCGTCAAAGAGACTGAGGAGAAACTTGTGATCATGAAAAGCGAATTAGATAAGAACGACAGTAGGCTGCCGAGCAATTTAGACAATATGCGATGCTTCATACCGTACAATCTGATTACGCAGCACAGTATCCCGGATAAGAGTATCGCGGACTGCGTGGAGGCTCTGATAGGAGCGTATTTGATCGCATGTGGACCACGTGGAGCGCTTCTCTTCATGGCCTGGCTAGGAATTCACGTTCTACCTACCGAGGAGACTCACATAGTGAGCGAGAGCGAGCCGGAGGAGAGGATTCCCGGTAGCACGCCGTACGTGAAGGAAATCAACGAATGCGACCAAACCACGTGGACGCAAGTGAGTGGCTGATATAATGTATTTTATCATGATTTGACTGAATTTAAAGTAAATTTTAGATTCTACGTATCATAATTGATTTTATAAAAAAATAATTCCCCCCCCCCCCCCCCCCCCCC
>NW_014554269.1:293159-327330 GCF_001313825.1 Dinoponera quadriceps
TTTTATAAAAAAATAATTCCCCCCCCCCCTCCCCCTCAGATTCGTTACGGGAAGTTGGAGGAGCCGCAGAATCCGTTGCTTCGATACATTTCTGATCCAGAGGACGAGCTGCGTATGATGCTTGACGGATACGAGGAATTAGAAAGAAGTATAGGATACAAATTTCGCGACAGTAGTTATCTCCTGCAGGCATTTACACACGCCTCCTACCAGCCGAACAGACTGACGGATTGTTATCAGCGTCTGGAGTTCCTCGGTGACGCCGTGCTGGGTGAGCGCTTCTTCTTCGTCCTTCGAACACAATCGGGTCAAGTTGCAACATAATCAGTCACGTTGAAGTGACACTTTGCATTTCAGATTATTTGATTACTAGACACTTGTACGAGGATTCCCGGCAACACTCGCCGGGCGCATTGACGGACCTGCGATCGGCTTTAGTTAATAACACGATATTCGCTTCCCTGGCCGTGAGGTGCGGCTTCCATAAGTACTTCCGCCATCTCTCTCCCGGATTAAGCGTGGTGATCAATCGCTTCGTCAGGATACAAGAAGAGAACGGACATTCCATTAGCGAGGAGGTACGTTGCGAAGAACGACTGCCGTTTACGAATGCGTTAACGAATGCGTTGTATTTTTCAGTATTACCTGATCGGCGAAGAGGAGTGTGAGGAAGCGGAGGACGTGGAAGTGCCGAAGGCTTTGGGCGACGTTTTCGAATCGTTGGCCGGCGCCATCTACTTGGATAGCGGAATGTCCCTCGATGCGGTGTGGAGCGTGTATTACACAATAATGAAATCAGAAATCGGTAATATACACTTCGTCCGACCGGGAGAAAATTTAAATAATGCGTGGAATTGGCTTCAATGGTAACCGCAAACGTTGTGAATCAAGTATATAGAAAACATAAATAGGGACACAAAAAGAACGAACTTTGTCAAGCTTGCGTGTCATTTTTTTTTTTAATTTTTTTATATATATACTTGGCTTAAAATGTTTGCGGACCACTGAGGACGGTTCAAACAGAAGCCGAAACGCGTGCGCGTTTGGATTTTAACGTAACATGTCATGAGTTCGAGGTTCTACTTAAAGATTTTGAGATTTGTGGCACTAAAATATCTGTACATTGGCTCTTACTAGCTCCTTATTAAAATTCCTTGTTTACTCACTGTAGTCGTCTTAATTAATGTCAGGAGCAAGGAAACGTATAAATAAATTCTTGCGGAATACGTTGTAGTAAAGACACAACCATAAAGTGACACTTGTAATCGATCGAGCACATTTGTAAAATATTCCGGAAACTTTCTTTTTACTTTGACAATCAATAAGTAGTCGTAAAATTAACGTGACAAAATCATGAAAAAAAGAAGATTGCGCGTCGTGATAACTTTACGGTTATTCATCGATTGTTCGAACGAAAGGAAAATTTCCGGAATATTTTTCAACCGTGTTCAATATCGACCACAATTGTCATTTTAATCCTTTTATTTCAACGTACTTCACAAAAATTTTGGGCACGCATTTTCTCGCTCTTGACGTCATCAAACAAGGAAATCTGACTGCAGCCAAGGAAATTAGGAACCTTAATATCTTCCGATGGAATATCCACAGAGCCCTTTCCTTTTATTTTTGCGTAGAACAAATTTATTAGAACGATATCGTACATGATACATTGCAGAACAATTCAGTACGAATGTGCCCAAGTCGCCAATCCGCGAATTACTGGAGCTGGAACCGGAGACCGCGAAATTCGGCAAGCCTGAGAAACTAGCCGACGGCCGTAGAGTCCGCGTGACGGTGGATGTATTCGGCAAGGGTTCGTTCAAAGGAATCGGACGGAACTACAGGATCGCGAAATGTACAGCGGCCAAATGCGCCTTGAAGAAGCTGAAGAGGATACAGAGCTATCCGAGGGAAAAACTGTGACAATGTTTGACATAGCTTTAACGAGATGAATGAGGACGAGAGTACGGGTTAAACGACAGAATATTTTATTCTCCGAAAAATTGTTGGCGTATATATAATATATTTCAGAAGATTGTGTTCATGAGCGTACTTATAAATTTACAATGTTAAAAGGTAGCCTCTTTATCTGAGTATACAACATTGTATGTCTCTCTCAGTACAAAATTATGATTTTAGATAGACGTGAGTCTTAACGAAAAGAGCTGCTCTTTGTTCGAGCTTAATCGAGGATTTAATTGCGCGCTGACAGTTGACGAAATCTATTTAACACGGTGTGTATGGAGTAAGAATGAACGAATGGTCGGCAATATTGACGGGTATTATTATAAACGATTTTTACTAAACAAAATATACAGCGGAATATATCATATTTTCGACAATTGATTGACTGTCAGTATTAGAGTTTAAAACTTTATTCTTCTAACTTATTTGTTTAGCTTATAATTTCTCGAGGAGACTCGCATTTGCCACATTGACACGCTGCAATATAAGAATAAATATCATTTTATTGTTTATATTTTAATTGTGTATATAATCTATTGATTTATCAACGTGTTTTACGCATATAGCTGTGTCGGAAAAACTCTAGTCATGCTAGCACTGTTGATCGTTTTTTACATGTGTCTGTGACATTCGGATATATTCTGGAGAAAAAGAAAGAAAGGAAAGAAAGTACAGAAAGATGACGTACAATGTAGCCGCAAGTCCAGGACCACTTTATTAGACTTTTGTTAAAAATTACATAAAAAAAAAGAAGCGACTATACGACAGTTCAAAATTCGACGTACATAAATTATATCACAAGATACTGATAGTGCGAACGCGAACGATATTTACAAAGTGACATCAGAAATTGTAGCATCCTAGCCCTTCCTACTACTATAGTGCAGATTATCGCCCGCAAATTAAGCTCACTAAAAACCCACTTGTAACTTTTACCGTGAGTTTTATAAGAAAATTGTCGAAAGATAAATAAAATTTTTTGTAACGCACAAGTTTTTCATCTGAACAGGCGTGAGAACTGACTAGTGCGACAATTTGCTTGCGACGAGTGTGAAAACGAAAGCGAAAACGATGTAACGATGAACGTGCTGCACCGTTGAAACTAAGAACCGAGTTGACTGTAAAAGAGAGCGATAGCCGGATCCTCGCATTCGGAAGTGATTAGGACGTCTCGGAACTTGTCGAGAATTTGCAACAACTGGGATCTACGAATGTTTTCCAGATACATGATTTCCTCCAGGTGATGGCCGCCATTGAAATAGCCAAGGCGACACAGTCTATCGAGTAGTTTTCTGTCGTCGGAGGGAATATCGTAGTCTTCCGATTGGTAGTCGTACAGTCCATCCTCTTTATCTGTCAGTGATAATTCTTCCTTGATTTCGGTAGGTGTGCCTTTCGGTGTGTCGTTCAAACTCCACGTGCTCTCGCTCTTTTCTATCGTGTCTATGTCGTGCGTGTCTTGATCCTTTAGATCCTAAAATCGAGAAATAATGTGGGAGGGAGGATGTTAAATATAACATTTAATGACATTTCATGTTTTACAACACCGTGCCAAAAAATAATTTTTATTATTGAAGAATACTTTCTGAAGGACTTTTTTTCTTAAATTTCTTATCACAGTATTATGGAACATAACTTAAAATAAAACAATATTATGTGTTAAATATTGTTTTCAATATCTTATATATGGTCCTAGGTTTTTCTTAAGTATCACAGTATTAGTAAAAATAAAAAAAATTATAATTAGCTCACCATTGATAAACGTCCATGCACTGTTGGCATATATTGCACGTATGTGTGTAATTGTAAGAGCAAGTGATTCCTTAACAACCATATGATTATTTTTACTAGTTGTGTTTGTTGTTGTGGTTGGCTCAGAGGATTTAACTTTTGGCTAATAGAAGTCGGTAAGGAGAAATCGCTGATCACCTAAAAAGAAATATATTATTTACATAATTTCTATCAATCTATAATGATTTTAACCCTTATCGGACGCTAGCCTTTTATGCGTGATTCTCACTAGGTTGTAGCTAGTTTCGGTAAATATGCGAACTTGGCACCTCCTACGTGACGTACGACCGCAGCGACGAAGTATTGTTGTCACGTTACCACCTTACGACCGATAAGGATTAACATCTTTTTAATATGAATATCGGCCTTAATATAATTAAGGCTAATATATTTACATATTACAGATATAAAAATATAATATTTAGCATGATTATATATATATTCGTAATTATTTTACACACACACATACACACACACACAAACAAACAAACAAACAAGCAATTATCTCGATATATGATGTGAAATAATTGAGATACATACTTGAAGTAAGCAGACTCCTGGAAATTGTTCCGAGAAAGAGTCTAATAAGTGATTGGTCAAAACGGCATCCGGAGAAACAACATAGACGTTGCTTTCACAAAGTGGATAAATTATCGTTGCCTTTGCCCAATAAACCAAGTGGCCAGTTAACTGGAACACTTGTGCGAGTGTTAGATCCGAATCTGCCGCTAAAGTTTGCAAACTTTTCAGTGGATTGTAGATCTGAATCAAACGCTTAAGTGCTGGCGAACAGTCTATTTGCAAAGAATCTAACAAGTCCAATGGCTCGATTAGTAAAAGTATGCCATGATAGGGTCTTAAACTGTTCAAGCATCTGTAAAAAATATAGAATTATAATATTAATATAATATATTAAAAATATTCGAAAATATAATAGATAATGTCATTTTTTACAAGTAAGTCTATAGGAAATATTTTTATTAAGTAATTGTGTAAGTACTTTAGATATTAGTTTGCCTACAGAATAACGCATCTAGCATTGTTGAAACACAGTTTTATATAAAAAAAAGTACGTAATTAAAAAAAAATTAATTCTTGATAAAATTTAGCAGAGACTCATCTTTCTTAACCAAGACTCGAATCTCTACTAAACATATTTATACACATACAAAATAATTGTGAATAAATTATTACTTCAGATTGAGGATCAAATTAAAGATAAAGTTTTACTTACATTCTGTATGAATTTTCTAAAATTACATTGTATATGAGAATTTTGTATTAGATGCTGTTGTTAACAAACCTGTCTATAATTTCAGGATCAATGAGTAAGCCTTTCTTATGCGACTGGTGAACCTTTTGAGGAAGACAGAAGCGCACTTGAATCCATTTATTTATCATGATATTCACTATACCAGAAGTGCTGAGATTACTGAACACAAATTTCAAACCACGCGCGAGTGAGCTTCTTTGAAGTATCAACTCGTACGGTGATTCGTCACAATCGCTCTCACCTTCAGATCTAAACATATAGTTTATTACAATATCACAGGATTTTTTAGCAAGAGATGATTTTATTCACCTCCCAGCAACCTCATCGTGAGTTGACACCATCATCTTGATTTCATCTGTTAGAAAGCCGCATCTCTTCTCCTCATGCCTCAATGCTATGCCTAATCTAAACATGTAATACTACTTTTATGCCTTGCAAGCAATTTCTATATATAGAAATTATGTTACCTTTTGCTCAAATCATAGTAACACCTTACTATGGAATGACTGGCTTGTGCTTGCAACGCAAAGACTATATTGAACAGCATAGAAGAATTTACTTCTTTTAAACCTCGAGATGGGACCAGAGTTGGATGTCCGACAAAACGAACATCGTTTACCTTCAATTCGAATTTTTGTTCGCATAACTCCGGTTTAACAGCGAATAAAGTAGACAGTACTCCATCTGTCAAGCCAGTCAAATTCCCATTGCTTATGTTTGATGTTGGAAATGGTAAGGACTATTGAATACACAAAATTATTAAGATATATTAGAATATATCATACTGTCAATGTGTATAAATACTAAAATATTATATTTAAAAGTAAATAACAATATTATCTTTAGAGTGTTAAAGTACTATTTATTTAAATGCAAAGTGCTTGTTGTGTAAATATTTCACAAACAAGTGTAATTACATTCTGTATAAAAAACATTAGATCCTATAGAATAAAATTTTATATAAAACAAAGAATATATACCTGCAATAAGTCCTCAGTGTTGGTTAGAGAATAAGGATTCTTTCGTCTGGTGCATTGGCTCGGGTCTCTCACATGATTTGTCATGTGTGGATACCGAAATAACAACCTGTCACCCTTGCTGTCACTTTTTACCAAAATTATACTCAGTGGATTGATCTCTCCCATGTTTGTTTAATTATTATCAGCAGGTTTCCGATCATTAGGTTAGATTTGTACTTTTTAGTTGCACTTTGCACTATCTACACTTTCCGATAATTGTCTCTTACGCATGCGTGCCCAAAAATATTTGATTTCAGTTTTATCTAAAATACTTAGTATTCAGAATATCCACATAGTCGAATTATAACCTGTATAAAGTGCTCTCTGAACATTCTGAACGCTCTTTAAATAATTAATGTTCTCAATATTAAGATATATTGAAAGAAACGCTTTTGGACACGGTACAGTTTTTGTGTGAAATAGAACGTTGTATTACACCAAAAACATTTATATTTAATTTATTACATACATAATTGTTATTTAATGTAACAAAATATTGTTTCATCTATTAAAATTAAATATAATGTACTAAAATTAAGTGTATGCGAACAGATCAGGCTTTGAATTCAAGATAATTCAAATGTAATACTAATATTATACAGTTTTAATATTACATTTATTTTCCTCGCAGTTTTTTTTTAAACATTTTTAGGCGCACTAATTGTTTGGGAAGTACTTAAGTATTATTATCTTTGAGAGCGGTCAATAGCACTCGAGTAGTTTTGCTAAAAAATAAACGCATATATCTCCAGGTTAAAAATGGATTAATTTATTTCAACACATCCCCAACGAGAAATAACTCATCGATGTCAAATCGACGTCGATTCGATGTAATTTCGATTGTTTCGAAATGAAATTCGATTGTGTCGATTTGACGTCAATTCAAATGTTCATTTCTCGCCGGATATAGTTCTTTGGGAATTTAGTTCTTTGTTGGCGCCTGCTGTTTCATCTACTCGTGTGCAGTTAGATGATAATAAGTATTGTTAATATTCATTTCTGCTCTGACTAGAAAACGCTAAATGATTTTCTTAAGACTATCAGGCATATTTTGCGCGTGCAGTCTTTCATCCCACACAGCATCTTTAGGATATCCCTATGATGTATTTTGGACATTTCCGTTATGTGGGGTCGGCGGTGCTTAGTTTTTTTAAAACTTTCTAAAATCGTGCTGAATCATCATTAAAATCAAGATTTCTAATTTTACAGAGCGTTAAAAAATTCAGAACAACATCAAAAATATACATATACTATAGACAATCGAGAACTTAAGAAACCGCAAAACATAGATATTGAGCCGATTGTATTGTACATAAAAGTGCATTACTGAAAACTTTAAGAGACACTTTAACACTCTTACAACGAGGTAGTTAAATAGTCAATTTGAAATATATATTTCATAATATTGTTTGAATCTTAGCTATATAGTCCTTATCTATCTTCTTTGGGAAATTTATCTGTCCTTCTGCTAGAGTTTGAAAAACCAACTGCAGTCAGATACATTGTAATTACATGTAACGCCGCAATATATTCAATGTTTTTCTTTTCTATTTTAATAAAAAAGGATAACTTCATTATTCCTCGCGTTTTCCTTTGTTATTAGTAGCTTTTTACAAATTAATTCCTCATATATCTTAAAGAAATTATCACTCGATAGGTCTGTTTTCTGTTTCTGCCGAACTAGGACCGCACTAGGACTTTGTTCCTTTTCTCTTCAACGCTAAGCTATCTACTTGTCTCACTCTAACGGTAAAAAATGTAACCTAGTTCAGGAGCAGGAAACAGACCTGGTATGAGGGTTTCATGCAACAATGATCATTGGATCTACCTTTAGTTTTTTTTAAGAAACAATATGAAGAAATTAATATGGCTAATATTTTCAACCTTGAGATTTATTTCATACTTTGGAAAATGCGGGAAAATTAGACCACTGTCACACTCAGCCCATCGATAATGTATCGTCGTTGTACGTTCATTATCGCATATTGTTGAGAAATACCTAGAGCAGAGTGACGTCAGAGAACATCATTTGATATCAGATACGGTCATTGCCGTTAACGTGATATTTGACATCACTCTGCTACTTGGATAATTTCAATTAGAAAAATATCCGAGCCTGTTAGGATAAATCCTCGTGACGTTAATACTGATATTAACCTGCTGCTAAAATCGCTTCAATTTCTATCGAGGCTGGGTGGCACCGACGCCGCTTGTATCGTGCTGATGTTCATGCCGGGCGGCCAGTTCTTCTCCATTTTGCTGTCCGCCCTGCTGTCGAGCTTCGGGGTGACTTTCGTGATCTCGAGCTTGCCGGTGTCGCGATTCTTATAGTACAACGCGCCAGCCGCGCAACCCATTCCTATCCCGCCGAGCACCGAGAGCCATTTGATAAAGCTGCAAATCGAGATGCAATGTCAAAGCTACTTTGCCAAGGCTTAATCCTAACGAAGCAGTCGATCGATTTTTGCAGTCAGCGAATTAATATTAGCTGTCGGCCGATCGGTCCGTGTTAGTATTAAATTCGAACACTCACTTGACGGCTATTATCGCCTTGAACACTATCTTCACCTTGTTGACGAATTGGTCATCGAGAAGTATCCCTTCCTCCACCCAGAACAACGGCAGCAACGCCTCAGGGAAGGTCTTCATCAGCTTGAACTTGGGTACCGGATGTACGAACATGTTGAACTGCAACCTCTTGTGCGCGCGTATCGGAGTAGCCGTCATTGGCTCGAAATCCATGTCGATCTCGTGATTTTCCTGCAAATGTCAACGGTTTATTTAAAACGGCACACTTCTTGTTATACTTATTTAATATATTGGGAGTACAAATTAGTTCGATTCGTTTTCAAAAAATGGCTCTGGCTGTTATGAATGTTTCACAGTGACAGCTGATTTCGGTGGTTTCAGAGAGGTCAGACATCTGTCAATAATATTCAGTTTATATCGCTTTGAGTTTCATACAAAACCCCCTGTTTTTTACTGCGATGAATGTGTCAAATTTTCGCATCGAATGCTTGTAGAAGTTTATGGTGACAATGCTCCAACTGATAAATCATGCAGGGAATGGTTTCGACGTTTCAAGAATGGTGATTTCTGCGTTGAAGACAAACCTCGCTCTGGACAGCCAAAAAAATGGGACTAAAAGGGTGTTGTATACTATGAGCTGCTACAACCTGGCGATTCCATTACGGGCCATCGGTATTGGCTACAATTGATTCGTTTGAGCCGTGCATTACGAGGAAAACGGCCGGAATACGAGCAAAGACATGACAAAGTTATTCTTCTGCATGATAGCGCTCGGCCTCATGTCGCAAAAGTCGTAAAAAATTATTTGGAAACGCTCAAGTGGGATATTTCACCGCATCCGCCGTATTCGCCGGACATTGCTCCTTCTGATTACTGGTTGTTCCGACGGATGCAGCACGATTTGGCAGGTCACCGGTTCACTTCTTTCGCAGAAATCGAAAATTGGCTCCTAACTTGGATCGCCTCAAAATACGAGACATTTTTTCGAGATGGAATTCGAAAATTGCCTGAGAGGTGGGAAAAAGTAGTAGCCAGCGATGGACAATACTTTGATTAATCTGTTCATTCATTTTGTTCTGAAATAAATGCATTTTTGACCATAAAAAACGGACCGAATTAATTTATACTCCCAATATTATTTATATAGTAAATTATTATATTTATTTAATATATTATTTATATAGTATATAACTGTAATTATATGTCGCATTTGTTTAATGCAATCGATTCGGTAAGGATCATGTAATCGTTTACGAATTTCTGAAATTCTGATGACGTCACCTGCTTAGGATTCAAGCCGTCGACCATCGTCAGGTACTTCTCTTCGGAATCGTAAAAGTGCGGCAGGGAACCGATGATGGGAACGCCCAGACATTTCGTCATGTCGTAGAGATTCCTCGTCAGACAGGTTTCCGGTGTCGGGCAAAAGCACTTCTCGTCCTCATTTTTGCTACCATCACCAAGATTCGCCGTGTAACGAAGAGTGTTGACGCCTGTGAATTTAGAGATTTCATGAGACACGAGGAATCTTATGATGATCTTGGCGATAAATGCGTTTTCTCGTTATCGCATTTCTAATTGTATCAGATCGTCAAGGATGAAATTTGTAGAAGAAAAAGGCAAAGTTGGTCGATAACTTACAAATATAAGGAATTATTTTATTCATCAAAGTATGCACCCATATTGTCTATACACTTTTGCCATTTAAGCGGCAGGTTGTTCAAGCCGGTGTTATAAAACCCTGGCGGACGAGAGTCAATGAATTCCTGGAAGGCCAGTTTTACAGCATTGTCGGAATTAAATTGTTTTCCTATTAAAAAGTTGTCCGAATTGCGGAAGAAGTGGTAGTTAGTGGGGGCTAGGTCTGGTGAGTATGGAGGATGATGAAAAAGTTTCAACTCCAATTCCTGTAGTTTTGCCACAGTCATTTGTGCAGTGCGTGGTCTAGCGTTATCATGCAATAAGATAGGAGTCGATCTGTTGACCAATCTAGGCTGTTTTTCTTTAAGTTTTTACATCATTTCGTCCAGTTAGTTGCAGTATATTTCTGCTGTGATCAATGAACCAGGTTTCACGAAATCATAATGGATCACACCTGCGCTAGACCACCAAACACTCACCATCAGCTTCTTCTCATGAATATTGCGCTTTGAAGTGTGTTTTGGTGATTCATCCTTGTCCAACCACTGTGCTGAACGTTTGCGATTGTCATATTGGATCCATTTCTCATCACAAATGACAATTCGATTCAAAAATGGATCAGATTTGTGACGAGAAAGCAACATCAAGCAAGCTTCCGAACGCTTTTGTTTCTGTTTTTCATTCAGTTCATGTGGAACTCACTTATCCAACTTTTTCACTTTACCGATTTGAGCTAAATGAGTTAATATTGTTTGTCTGCTAACACAAAACTTCAACGATAATTCATAGGCACTCTGACATGGGTCAGACTCAACGGTGACCTTTACTTCGTCATTATTGACCTTTGATTCTGGACGACCGCGTGGCTCATTTGTGAGGCCAAAGTTACCTGTATGAAATTTGGCGAACCAATTTGATACTGTCCAATTTGATATTTGTTACTGCTGCGTAGTAACATTAGGGCCAAATACACTATTAATGTTTCGCGCGGTCTGCGATGCCGTAGTTCCGTAAGAACTCATACTTCATAATAGTGCGAATTTCCGACCGTTCCATTTTCAACAAAATTAATTTTTAAAAAAAGGTTTTGATATTTTTTAGAGTTTACAATGATTTCTTTAAACAGGCGAGATTGTAACTTTCCAACAAAAAAACAGAACGGTAATATATTAAGCCAACGTCAAATAATAAGCTGTTACAGTTGGCAATATTATTAACTACAAATTTCATCCTTGACAACCTAATATAATCGACCGTACCCAATAATATCAGAAAGTAGGAAAACATTAACAAGACGATACAAATTCATTATATTATAAGGCGTTATATTAAGAGTGATTTGTGTGCTTTAATTTCATTTTATACGCGTGTAAGAATATTTTAGATCTTAAATTATATGTAATTGATAACAGCAGGAATAGCGTTAAGTTTAATCAAATTCGTCTCAGTTATAATTATGAGAAAATTTTCACACAAATAATTTTGTAAGATATATATCTTATAATAACTCTTATATATAGCATAAATGTTTAGAAGATGGAGACGTCTGTAAGATATATCCTAGTTGTTTTAGATATCTTCAAGATGTTGAAAACATATTTTAGACATTTGTGACATTAGTCTGGGAAGATATATCTTATATAATTATAAGATACATAAATCACAATAAGATATATATCTTTATATCCTTATATAATTATGTAAGATTGTATATATGATTACACAAAATATATATCTCATAATATATGTTTTACATAATTTCACTTTGGATTTCAAGATACATGAACTTGGAGCGCGTACCTTTGACCTTGGTGTGGTGACTGAAATGTGCGCTGAGACTCCGACAGATTTCGAAGCCGAATGAGACGATATCGTCGTCCGGCCCGAAAAGAGGCGGGAAAATCGTCGAGTCGGTGCCGTTGAATTGGTTGCAGTGATCCTCCGGCCAGATGTCTAGCGCGGGCTTGCCGTCGAATTCCAGGACACGTCCGACGTCCTTGAAATTCTTGATGCCGCGCATGACTCGCATGCGCTCCGGCACGACGGTTCCGTTTTTCTGCAGAAACAATCAATTTCATTCGCGTCCTGTGAAGCAAACTATTGCTTCGTTGCTTCTTCTTCTCGCTTTACCACGTCATGTATATATTTCTCGTACGCGTGCATGACGAAGAGAAGACAACGCGACAGTCCTCTCCCGTTCGCGGTAAAATTGCGCCTACACTCAACGTAATGACAGCTCGCGGCTGTCATGCGTGACTCGTGACTTTTTTGACATACAATTGGCACAATGATTTATCCATTCAGCGACGTGCTTTCGGAAAGTCAGTAGCGCGGTAAGCAACACGTTGACTCGAATATGTAATTTTCAAAAATCCATAAAATATATTCAAAAACGCACATCGAGTTTTAAAAAATAATGTATAAACTTCAGGATTAATGTGGTCGGAAGTAATTGTTAAACGAACCGGACTAATAAATTCGATCAAATGATCGTAGTTATGGAAAAAAGATCCGACGTGGAGTGCGTTTCGAGAAAAATGAAGATGAAAATTTGATACATGGTTCGATTTCTACAATCGAATTTTTGTCTGGTCCTCAGGCGACGGTAAATTCATTTACATCAACAGAATTGTTTTTTCCGTTTGCATATATTTAGAACGTCCTCGGACATTCTCCAGGACATCTTGGATATGTTTAGAACGATTCCGAGACATCTCATGATATCTTTGGTATGTAATAATTATGAGCAATTTTAAAGGTTTAATTTAAAGAGATTTAACTCAAAGATTTAATTAAAAAATGAATCTTTAGTTCGCTCAGCGTCGTGGAGACACGCACCCCACCGAAGAGGGAGAACTTGTAGCGACCCTCGCCGTCCGGTATCAATTCCTTGCCCTCCGTTTTCAACACGTTGCATACCGCCGCCCCCGCGAAGTCCGTCACCGTGCAGTCGACCGGCAGACCGTCGAAGAGTATATCCTTCGCTTTGGCCTTCACGAATATCGAGTCCGGATTGTGGAAGATGCTGTTCACCGCCTTGCCTGCGACACACCGTTGCACGCGTCACAAAATCACCCTCGATCATTCTAACCCACACAGCAAAACATATCGGAGATATCATCAGATATCTTTATGTCTGTAATTTTAAGTATCTGAGATATTTTATTTTCAGATATCCACGGAATATCCGCAGAACATTATTACACGATAGCATATGTTTTTTTGGAGAAGACCCCGTCGAAAATTTCCAGATGGATTCCCATGGAAATTTATAAGAACTCACATGTGAATCCATATAGGATAATAAAAATCCACATAGGAATCCACGTAATTTGCGAAAATTCATATAGGAATCCACGTGGATTCTTATTCAGGACTTAGATGTTTGTATGGCGCAAATTCCTAAAGGGAACCGTGAGATTCCGTATAGATTTCTCACATGGATTCCCACTTGGTTTTTTTTTTTCAACAGGGATGTCTCTGCAACATTTGCACACGATTATGGCCGATACTGAAATCTTACAGATATCTTTCAGATATCTCCGTGTTATCTTGACAACCAGATATTTAGACATTCAGATATTTTCCAAATATCTCTGTGATATAATTTGCCGTGCATGGGGGAGGCCATGAGCGGCGACGAGTTCGATTTCAGCCGCGGGAAGAACTCGACTTTCGTCGCAATTAACAGCGTCGCGTCGCACTTTAACACTGCGTATCGATGAAGACGACGACCAAGATATCATGAGTAATTCACACCTCCGCACACGCGCGCTTACGCTATAGGAAAAAACGTATCTCGCGCTCCACTTTAAAAGTTCCGGCTGTGTTACAGTCTGCGACCCTGCGAGATATGACCAATACGATTGCGGCTGCAATCGATATGCGACATTGAACGGAAATAGTGAGATCTGAACGGAGTATGAATACACAGGTGAAAAATTTCGTGTAAATAACGGACGACCGAAATTTCTGTGTTACTTTAACAAGGATTGTTAACAAGGTGAGCATATTAATTTAACATATATTTATATACTTTTTAACATATTCCTACATTAAAGTTAGACACAAATTTCAGTGGGTCGTTATTTACACCAGATTTTTTACCGTGTAACCGAGGATCGTGCCCGGGAAGAACACAAAATCACAATGACGTTAAAGTGACGAGAAAGTAACTATAAAAACTCATTTTCCGCTCATTTTCTTGTCACTTTGACGTCATCATTTTCTGTTCTGCCTGGAAACCGTGCCTGCGAAGCGGGCACGGATGCTCGTCCGTCCCGCATGACATTCTTTCGCGACTAATTTGCGGAAGGTTTTGCCCTTTACTGGGGTCCTTTTCGGTCCAGGTAGGGCTGAGATTACGAGGACATTACAACGTGAGAGATTGTACGTACCGACGACCCCGACTGCGGCGGGCTTGTCCCTGAGGGTGGCCATCACCATGCCGAGGATCATAAGGTGAGGAAACACCATGTCCTCGTCCCCGGTCAGACCGTTGCTCTTCTTCTTATTGAAATACCATATTGACTTCATACTGTACTCCACGCTGTCGTCGTCTTCCCGGTCTATCAGGTCCAACTTCACCTTGTACTCGCTGGAATGGACACGGAACATTTTAAAATCGGCATCAGGAATAAGAGAAGAAGATTCAAAGGATTCATAATTAAATAAAATGAAAAATTAAATTAACTTAACAAATAAAATTTAATCAAATATATAAAATATTAAATATAAAAAATCGAGACCGGACAAGAATCAGAGCTTTCAGAAAAGCAACAGAGATAATCGAGTATAGTGTGTACAATAAAAACTAATTTTTTTTTAATGGAAAAATTATATTCTACATATGTTTTTTACAGTTTTTGATATAATTAAACATCTTTTTCAATTTTTCCTTTGAACGAAACCGAGAAAATCCGTGAAAAAACTCGGTTTCTTTCATTTCTTTTTCATTTAACCACGGAAAGAAATTGAAAAGAAAACACGGAAAAATTGAGAAAACCCAAGTTTTTTCCGAGCATTTAAAACTATTGTTTTTGATACTGATTTTGTACATTTTTCTGAGGAACAAAATAAAAAATTTGAAAAGTTTGTAAAATAGGGAAAATCGTTAAGTTTTTTATGTTCATATGTTATGAATTTAAGTATATCGAACTTAACTTGATCAAATATACAGTACCTGTAAGTGTAGTAACTTTATCCAGTATAGTATCAGTATATTGAATTGAACTTTATCATTCGTCCTTACTACATAGTGAAAGCGACTCACTCGTAGAAAAAAGGCCCCACTTCTTGCAGCTTCGGTTTCCCACCTTGCATGATCTCGTCAGCGTTGGTTACGTTGAACATATAGACTTTAAAGTCCAGCGGCAGCGGGAAAGCCGTCCACATTTCACGTATCTCGCTGCCCGGCTTCAACGCGATTGCCTGCGAGCATTAAGTCTTGTTAACTCGCCATTGGCCACGACGGATGGGAATAATGTAATAAATCATCAATCGCGATAGATTGAGTTTTCATTTACACATCAAAAGGCAATGGAAAGATTTTACGTAACGTGTCATTTTCATTTTGCTCAAATACAGACGAAAATGGCTCGAAGATAAGCTCTCTGGAATGTCGCGATTTCCCGGAAATCCCGCAAATTGCAGCCTCGACGTAATGTTTTCGTTAATTTCGCTCCGTGAAGACGAATTAAACGAATATCTGCTGGTAATCTCGCCGATTCCGCGTCTCCGTTCCCACGTCATGCAGTCTGCGATGAACAGTCACACAGTCGTAACCCCCCCCCCCCTCNCGTCTCTTTTTCATTTTTTTCTCGCGTGTCATGGATATTGCGGACCGAATAAGTAAAAACGCCAAACAATATATTATATGGCCGTTAATAACAGGATCCTCCGCGATGTATGGCTTTACGGAATGACTCGAGTGTTTCGCGGTATTCAACGAGATTATAACGATCAGTTGCATCAGGCACGTGTGCAGAATTTTTCCCAGAAGTGACATGTACACTGAGATTTTCCGAGAGATATTAGGAAAAAAAAAGTTTAATCGTACTGTACTGTTTAATCATACCGAAGCTTGTTAAAATTACATTTTGCCCCCCCCCCCCCCTTAAGCTTTCAAGTGTCGCGTGGAATTTGGTAAAAATGTTCAAAACAAGTGTGAGGAAAGAGAGGAGGAAATATCCAGTAAGTAAGAAACATTAAAACAATCTTTTGAAACATTGATTTTATGTGGATTATATAGACATTTTAACGTAATATTTTATAAATGTTTTTAAATTGTTATTTGATAATATAATATCCCTAAATATTAAAATTAAAATATTATTTTTAATATTTTTGGGTTAATGATTTTTTGCTTACTGGGTATAGTTTTAAAGTTTCGAAAAAACCCGTTTTTTCCTCATTTTTGCGCAAACTTTTTTGGATTCTTACCTCTTTTACGGAGAAAAGTAAATGTGACTACTTTTATCTAAATACACGTGAATTTTTCTAAACAAACGTATGTAGCCTTGGGACAGAAACCGCAGGAAAAAGGAGAAAAAACGCTTTCTCTCCGAAACTTTAAAGCAATAGGAGAAAGTTTGACGCGATTAGACGGCCAGTTGTGTTTCAGTATGCATGTATAATAATTTTTATAAAACTTCTTATATATTATTCAAAGTCATATTAATCGAGCCCGACATATTGAAATCATCGCTCTTGACATGATGATTAATTAAATCCTGATTTAATTACACGAGGCACACGAGAAGAAAGAAAAACGAAGTGGCCTGCATAACGAATGTTCCCACTGCAATTAGGTAATCAACGGTAGCGTCGAATGTACATTAATGTAATGTCAACGTGAGGCATTTTAGACATGGCATCTGCCGGAAGAGAAAAAGCTTCGTTTTACCTTCTTGATTTGCGAGCGGAGCAGCTTGGGGAACCCCACGAAGCCGAAGAGAATGCCGAAAAGGAACATGGCGGCACCGCCTATCGCGAGTTTCTTTATGGACACCATTTTCACGGTCTGCGGGAATGTCAAGCGCTCGGTTACATTTGGAAGCAAACTGGAATGGAAATGGATATCTCTAACGAACAGGCGGATAACTCGAAACTGAACTACTATGCGGAAAAAAATTATCATTTAAGACTCATATCTTCATACATAAAAAAATATATAATCTTATATGAAGATAAAATTTATATAAGCTTAACACGAAGAAATTTTTTTACAGTTCCGTTAAAAATATTATATTCTAGTTATTCAAAAATAATTATCAAGAATTCGGAGAAAATAATATTGGGTAGAAAGAACGATATCTTCAAGCCAAGAATTGTATCGGTTTGAAGATATCGTTATTTCTATTTGATATTTTTCCTCTCAATTCATAAAAATTATTCTTGCACAATAAGAAAGTATAATAGTAATATAAAATAAATAATAATATGATATTTTTAGTGGAACTTTATAGAATATTTTCTCATGTAAAAGCAAGTATGTGTGTGTGTGTGTGTGTGTGCGTGTTTTACTTATATAAGACTATATACCCTTACTTATATATGAGAATACGTATCTTGAATTGATATCAATTTTTTTCGTCTACATGTTACATTTTTTCCTTCACGCGCGCGTTATAATATTAATATCAGAGAGTAAGTCCGGGTTTACAATAGGTGTAGCGAATCTTTAGCCTTTTGCTCTGTGCACTAAATCGTAATATGATTTCTAGTAAAAAGCGTTTCCAGTTCTCCCAGACATTGCGATTCCTAAGATTTAAGCGTTATCACGACTTTTAGCAGCGCGGGGAACGTCAGAATTTGTCAGAAATTACGTTACACTTTATCGTGCTCAGAGCGAAAGGTTACATTGAGTAAGAATACTTAGAAATTTACTTGTGGAATATAAGGTTTATTTTTTCCCACAGAAATAATTATCTCGATATATATCGAAGTATTTTTTTTCTCAGTGTAAAGCTCGCCACACTTATCGCAAATCCGCACTAACGTTTGGTCAATCGTGACTCGCGAAGCCGTCGTGCGCAGTTCACTCGGACTCGACGTTAAATTTCGCTCGAAGAATCGAGTGAGATTATAATATCGAATCAAGCGAGATTCCGGGTGTAATAACGAGAACGACGAGTCCGCCGGGGATTCCGCGGCGTTCTGGAACGATCGCGACCGTAACTGTCGTACGAGCGGGTTCGGTTCACGCGAGGATCGGCAGCCGCACTTCAATGGTCGAACGACCGGAACCTTGTATCCTTCGAAGACGCGAATCGCCCTGTCGAACGCTCTGCCGAACGGGACGATGTACAGCAGCTTGGTGCGCTTCAAGGTGTCGTGCGTGCGCCGGAGTGTGCGAACTGCTACGTCGTATCGCTTCGATGCCGACACGTCCGCCTTTGCTTCTCGGCCGTGCAGCATTTCGAGCCCGAGGGAATCACCGCATCGATGCAACGACGGTCCGAGAGATCGTCGTGTGAAATTCCACCCGGTCGATCCGTCACGCACGTAAAAGTACGCCGGGTATCACGGTAAATGCGCGAAATCTCGCGAGAGCGTATTCTTGAGATAATATCGTTGACAGGATGAGAAACACGACACGAGTATAGCACAAACATTCGTCGGGCGACTGGTCGAGTGAATAACTTTCCTGCTTGTAACTGCTTCGAAAGAAAGAAATTTAATTTTAACATAAAAGCAAATAAATGTGCGATTTAATCGTCGAAACGAATCGGGGGAGGATGACGTTTTCGCGCTCTAAGTATAGCTAGTAAAAATTAAGCTATCCGAAAATAATTCGTTCTGTGCAACTACCCGTTTCCGTCTGTTGCCTTGGTCTCTCTCTATTTCTGTTCTGTGTTTGTCTAAACGGGTAAACCGAGCGCGTATATAACTTTCTGCCCGCGGTATCCACGTACTCCGGTATTCGGTATTCGGTATCGACACGGCAGTTCTCTCTCAGAATATCGGCGTATATCAGGATACTCGCCGCACGATATCGTGTACGTCAGCGTTCGCACGTAATCCTCTCGTCAGATTTTCACAGGTGAAATTCCGTCGACGGAGACATTTCCTCTCGGTTGGATCCGCGAGGAGGAGGAGATCACAGTGGCGACCCGTATTCCAAATCCCGGCTGCTTGAGTTGCTGTTCCGTGGTCCTTCTTCAGCGCGTCGGCTTATTCTTTCTTCGGCCCTTTTTGCCGTCCATTTCCACCGAGAAGCAAAGAGCGAGACGTGCGGTGCGAAATATCGCGTGAAGTATTTCCGTCGAAAGCCACGTAAGGGACGAAGTACGCGAGTACGCGAAGGCGGACAGTGGTCGACCTTCGCCGTGTTCTACCGTCTTCGCACCTGTGCGCTCTCCTGGCCAATTTCCGCGCCACCCTCGTCGCCGTTGATCGTGCGCGGCTCGTCGCGGACTGTCCGCGCGATAATGACACCGATGTCTTACACCGGCTCGGCGTCGGCGTACTCCTGGCCTGCCCGGCCCCATCGTGAACTTCTATCTTTCCTGGCTGACCTGGCGTGGCATCTCGGCAGTCGGATGCACCGACGACGATGCGATCGAAAACGCGCAATTTACGCTGGCTCATAAGATGTGTGACTCAGCTGAGCAGAGATACTCGACGAAAGTCACGAAATAACGTCCGATTCGGGCCGCGAGATTCTGTGCTCCTCGTGCGGAAAACGAGAGAGGCATTTTGACAACGAAGGTATGAAACAACATATTACGGGCCCCGTGTGTGTGTATGTGTGTGTGCACATATCTGTGTGCTTTAGCCAACTTAATCCGAGTCGAAATTTTGGCCTTATGTTAAACCTTTAATTCTACAGTACAGTAGGAGCTAAAATAGCAAGATAGGTTCAATTTCAATTCTAATAATATGATTCAGTATTATTATGACCTTGATGATGTCTTAAATATTTGTTTTCGCTGTTTCGCGGTGTTAAAAAAGTTGTCTGTTCAAGGCAGCGTTAAAATGAAATCTGTGGAACTAAAGGTTCAAGAGAGTATTGAAACGCGGCGGGATTAATCGGACGTTATATCTCCGAGAGCTAATGGCATAAATGGCATTGATAAGTTATTGATTGACTGATAAGTCACGTGAATGGCTGACCAGTGTGTCAAGGGATCAAGCATTCACAATAGAGTATCGGTCGATACATTTTAATGAGTACGTAATTTCTATTCTGTTTGTATTATGGCAAGTTGTAGCAGCAAAAACAGACCGTCGCGATTGTCGAGACTCGCTGCTTCTATGTGCAACGTTGTTCAAACTGACACTCGGTGAATATACGTCGTGCCTTTGAAAAATATATATGAATAGTAATAAACACTTCATCTTGATAATAGCTACGTTATGAGTGTGACCTGTCTTTGTGTACCCTAGACTCAATAGTGTAAATTGCAATTGCGATGGTTATTTGCTGGTATGCGCCATTACGGCCGACCCACAAATGCATTAATCGATCGAAGAACTGACATCATAATAATTAACATTGCTGTTGAAGTAATGTCTAATAATAACGCATTCGCCTCGGTAAACGAGATGTCTCTTTAAGTGAAAAATTAATCTTTAATCCTTAATCTTTAAAATGAAAAAGTCATTCAAAGCGAGCGTGTTAATTACATGTGAAGCATTTCGCACGACAAAGGCGAGTCCATCATTCGTCATAGACGCTACTGATATGTATTTCTCATCTACATTACTGTAATTAAAATTTTTAGATATAAGAAAAAAATCGTTAAGATAAAACTTATATATCGAGACATCTTTAAAACTGAGTGAAGTTTTGTTATTTTATATATTTATATATCTCGATATATGACAGATTCATCTTTGTAGTACGTAAAATATCATATACAGGATGAGCCAATAATTATTACCATCTTGAATATCTTCGGAAAAAAATATCTTATTAGATAACTAGATAAAGATGAAGAAAGTTAACATTTATAGTAAACGTTCAAGGCGACTACTAGTATAAGTGCAATTTTTGTTAAATGAATTTTTTTCCTACTCTTATATTTCGAAGATATTCGAAATTTAATTTTAAGGTGGTGATGGTTATTGTCTCACCCTGTATGTAATCTGCGCTTACAAGACTATATTTAGATATTATAACTAGATTATGTAAGATATTATTACGATATGAATAAACTTATATATCGCAATAGTCGTGTTACTGAAATAAATATATTATTAAAAATATCAGAATCGGGATTAATAATGATATCTTTGTAAATTATTATCTTTAACGTACTGCGATCGGCATTCACGTTATCAATCAGCTCTCAACAGTTCTCCAGTTTTAACGACGAACTGATAATACGACAATTGTCGTCTGTTAATCGATGTTAAGTGGCACCATACCAGGTATGGTGCTGATATTTGGGACCGGCGGACTGCCGTTCTCTCTCTTCTTCGAGCCTGGCATCGGTAGCGATATGTTCGGACTCTTGCTGCTGTTCTCTTTGTAGTACCTCACCCCGGCAATGCCCATCATACCCATTCCACTCAGCATCATAAGCCACATCATGATTCTGCAAACACGAAGGATGTCAATCAATAATTTTAAAATTTTACTTTTCTCTTTCTCTTCTCGGCATGTGGGAATTCATATATTTAGAATGAATACATTTTTCCAAAATCGCCAGTTATTTTCATGCTCGTCTTTTGAACACGAGATATGCTGTTTTTTTCTTTTATTGAGATGATTTTCAACGGCAAAATTTCTCGAAATCGATTTCGCTTCGGTAGAAATCGCTCTGATACATTGTCGATGCTCTTATGGAAATATTAATTCGATAATGTCGCTTACTTTGCGATCAAAATCTGCATGTACGCGAGTTTCAACGGTTTCATGAGAATAGGTCCGAGCTCGAGTCCGTCTTCTATCCAAAATATCGGGAAGAGCGCTTCTGGGAAAGTTTTCATGAGCTTGAACTTCGCGACGGGTTCTATCATTACGTTGAATTGAATCTTCTTGTACGCTCTCAATGGGGTGCCTGTCATCGGGTCGAAGTCAAAAGTCATCATGTGTTTCTTCTGCAAGTAGCATATTTATATAATTAATTATAATATAATTTATTATAATATAAATATTATATAATTAATTATAATAATTAATTATAATATTTTCGGAAATGTAATTTTTCCATTTATTAAAAAAGATATTGTCAGATTTTTTTTTAAATTTATTACTAGTTATTATAACTATATTACTAGTTACAAGTATTTATAAAAAATAAAAGATGTATATGTATATAACAATGTAGAATACATGTTTCATAGATACATAGTTATAAAGATTTACCGGATCAGGTGTCAGTCCATCAATCATCTCGTAGTAATATGGATCGGAGTTGAGTAGATGAGGTAGACTTATTCTTATGGGCGCGTTCAAGCAGGGACCAGCGTTGTACACGTTTCTCGGCATACATCCTTCAGGCTCGAGACAAAGACATTTCATGTCCTCGTCTATGACCGGATCTCCCATATCTGCTGTGTAATGCAGAGTTTTGAAACCTAAAGAATTAAAGAAATCTTTAGAAAAATTTATGTAACAAGATTGTCGTGCTCAATTATGGAATAATCTTATCTCTACAATGTTATTTTTAAATACAGAAAATTACGTATGCATAAAGTTATTTTTGGTAACAAATTTAGAATTTCTCATATATTATATATATAGAAATATATGAATTTAATTACATTATCATATTTGAAGGACGCATTTGCACGAGTCTGCTTGATTACTGATACCTTTTATCTTTCCTGGCTCGATATAGTAAGCACCTATACTTCGACAGATATCCGGAAAGTGTGCCCAGACCTGTCTTTCCTTGCTGAGAAAAGGCGGAAAGATGGTCCCATCCGTGCCACGGAAGTCATTGCAGGGACTGCCCGGCCAAATGCTCATCCTCGTCTCGTTTCCCAAAGACAAGACGCGGCCCACGTCTTTGTGATTCTTGATTCCGCGCGATACTTTTATGCGATCCGGCAGGTAAGTCCCGTTCCGCTGAAACACAAGTAACAAATGCAAATTATCGAACAGAACATATATTAATAAGGAATATATATTTAGAAATATCTTACATCTTCTTGAAGAAAGATAAGCATAACTTAAAAAGTAGAAAATAATTGACTCATTTTTACTTTAATCGTCATTTGAATTATTCCGATTTGACTGAAATTTTGTTCTTACAACAATAAGGAGATATTCAATAGAGCACGAAGAAAATATAATACTTCGAAATATCACGTACCGTAGCGAGATAACCGTATCTGTAAATTAACTCCGCCTCTCGCACGAACATGTGCTCTCTTTCACGTAGCGAACTACAAACTGCGGATCCAGCGAAATCGGTCACATCCTTGCATTCGAAGTATATACCAGTGAAGAACAACTCTTTCACGGTAGTTTTGATGAATATTGATTCAGGCTTCTTGAAAATACTATCGATTGCCTTGCCTATCAATCAAACATAAGGACAAGGACATATAAACATACAATCGAATGAATAAAAGTCTTTAATTTTCATGATTAACAAAATCCCTCAACGAATTCTCAGAATTGATAGATTCTTCCGGTTTGTAAATTAACAAGACACCCAAACGGTAACAAATTTTGTGTTAAAAGCGACCCACTGAAATTTTGTGTTATTTTAACATGGAGAATGTGTTAAAAAGTACATAAATATAATGTTGAATTAATACATTCAACATATGTCGACAGAGGGAATATGTTAATTTAACATTATATTCGTGTACATTTTAATACAAAATTTTAGTGGACTGTTTTTAATACAGAATTCTTTACTGCGCAAGATTTTTAATAACGGAATTCCTTGATTATCGATCACAAGGTTCACAAGAATCCTATTCCCACTTCCGCGACCAAAAGAACTCTCGATCTTCGAACGTTCATAAAAAATAAATTCCTGCCTATAGTTTCGATGGTTTGTGCAAATAAATGACAGTAGTTTCATACTCCGTGGAATGATACACATTAGAAAAAAAATAATTTATTGAAAACGAATGCCCGAAAGATCTCCATAATTGACAAAATTCAAGTGCATGCTCTCAATCATAAAGATAAAAACTTCTGCTGGCGATCTCAGTGTTCTGTGCAAACAAAGGATATGCACGTATTTGGGAGTGCAAGAAACAAGCATAATAATCATATAACCGGCTAAAAACGGACCATATAGGGAGCAAAAACGATGAAATATTTTTGTAAAAATACTTACTAATGATTCCCATCGCGGATGGTTGATCTCTCTGACCGATAAGGATTATTGACAGTATGAGAGGATGAAACGAGCAGATATCCACGTTTTCTGACATGGCACTTTTCTCCGGATTGAAATGCCAAACTTGCTTTAGGCTATACTCAACGCTGTCTTCTTCCTCTCGATCGACGATATTTTCTTTGTCCCGATACAAGCTGAAAATCACATCGATGTTGCGAGTTTCTCTCGTATTGCGCTGACTAATTCGTGTTCGAATGCTACTTGAAGTACGACATTTTTTCGCGTTAAGAAATTTAAACCATGTCGCTTTCAAAATAATTACGCGGCCATAAATCGCTTCGACATCGCAAGGCGAATTATATTATCACTTACTCGTAGTGAAACGGCCCAAGTTCTTGGACGATTGGTTTCGCTCCTGCTTTGATTTCGCTAGGATTCGTCACGTTGAAAACGTAGATATTAAAGTCCAACGGTTGCGGAAGCTTCTCCCAAAAGTCGCGCATTTCCGTGCCCTTCTTCAGTCTGATTTGCTGCAAATTTGCGGTACGATTAGAACGTGAAAATAAGCCGAGTCGAGATTTCCTATGTTAAACTTTTGATTCTACAACACAGTAAGAGCTAAAATAGCAAAATAGGTTCAATTTCAATTTTAATGATATCTTTCACTCCTACTTTGATCCTGAAAATGTCTTCCCTTTTCGCTCTTTTAGCGTCGAAATAAATTGTCCAAGGTAGCATTAAAATTAAAACTATAGAATTAAAAATTCAAGGGAGAAATATTTAAATTGACTACCGAGTTAATGTCGAGACCTTCATGAATTTGTTTCCAACGTTTCGTAAACATTTAAGTTCACTTCTTCAGGGTAAGGAATTTGTAACTCAGTTCATTCAGTTCACAAGTTTCAAGTTGTCCGTCTTGAAAAAAGTATACTAAAATATTCAGGAAATGTTGAAAACAAATTTATGGATACCAAATTAAGTATTTTTTCATTCCACAAAAGCTTAAAATATCAGTTCAAGAGAGAAGTTAGTATGTGTCGATACCAAAGTAGGTTTTTACTAGTCTATAGGTTAACTAAGTAAGTGCAAACTATCCTTAAGAACGTCAAATTAACATCAAAATTTTGATCTGGAAATCGTCATTCTTTGCAGACTTCGAAAAACATCGTGGTAATTTCGAAATACTCGCTTACCGATTTCACTTGAGACTTCAATATAGCGGGAAAGCCCAGGCTATAGCTGATAAGTCCAATGGAGAACGTGCAGGATCCGACGAGTCCCAGCTTTTTTATAGACACCATCGTATTAATCTGAGGAAAAGCATCGGGTGGAACGGATTGTATTAGACTTTCCCGTCCGAGAAAACGAAAATCGCGAGAAAAGAAACGATGATTTCCACAGAATCTGGCGTTAGATTCCGGAGAATGGATTTTTCTCGCTGGATCACTTAAATTATCGATACTTTGTATTCGTCAATAGAGCGTAGCACGGCGTTGAGTATCCTGCCGAATATGCAAAAGGATAGCAGACGCTTCAAAATCGGATTGCGCATCGCTTCGTTAACTTGACGCAGCGCATGACGCGCGAAATCATTTTCCAATTGTTTGGAAAGTAGTTCTTGAAAATTGCCCATCCAATGCCCGACAAAATCCTCGGCTTCTAGAATCTACAAAGTCTTGGTGAAAATGATCCGAGTTTCCTCATTGGTCAAATATTTTAACAAAATTCCAATTTCAAGAGTTAACTTTCAGTTTCCAGATTCGACAAAATCCTCAACATTCAGGGGCGACGAAAGTCCTTATTGTCAGAAATTAACAAAAAGCCCTCGATCTCAAAAATCGATAAGATTGTCATCTCTCACATTCGACAAAATCCTCAATTTACAAAACAGACAATGTCTTGGAGTTCCAAAATCGATAAAATTTTTGATTTCTTTCTATAACAGGACTTCATAGGACTTTCTTGATCTCTATTATTTCTATTATTCCTTTTTTTCTTTTTTATTTATCGTTTCTGTTTCTATGAAGTATCCTTGGCGCACCTGAAGAAATTCTTGTTCGGAAAGGACGATCGTGTAGCCAAAGGACTCGTTCCTACGTCTCGCTCTTCGACCTCGGTCACCTCTTCGTCGTCGGTCCTCAGCAGCTTTCACCAACGAACTATCCACTCCTCTGTTATCACATTCACACGTTCTCACACATACACGCGTATCATTGTTTGTCCAATGCTTGTGATTCGACGACATCGGTGCCTTGCGACTGCGCGATCAGGAGCTTTTGGATAGATTTATTGAACTTGTGATGACGGCACAGGTACTCTTTTTTCCAGAAGAATCTATCGCGTACGCTATGCAATTTTTATATGTGTGTCGTTTTTCCAAAACGATAGATGGAAAATAGTCTCACGTAAGTTTAATTAACTCTTTATTGAATTAATTAAATTCGAAGTGACAGAGAAAGAGTCGTCCTGTTTTACTGCAAATTTTTCCGTACTCTGCTCGTTACTGGTTGTGAAGAATTAAAAGTCCTTTTGCACAATTACAATACACAAGTTATTATAGGCGACGACGGTTACTTTTATTCGAAAAATGAAAGAAAGTTAACAAATCATATAATTTTTTTTTCATATTTCGCAGTTCGTTTTTTTTAATAAAGTCAACCGTTATCGCTTACATTAATGTGTGTATTGTAATTGTGCACAAAGATTTTTATTTTTATAGCCAGTAACGAATATAATAATAAAAAATGTGTGATAAAATAGAACGACTCTCTCCCGAGATCCTCTTAAGTCTATCGTTTATAAGTCGATCATAAATTCAAAAAACTTAAAAATATCAAGTTGACATCGTCTAAAATTAATAGTCAAAATTGTAATTTAAGTTATTTTAGGTTTATTGTTAACAAGTCAAAATTTTTAACAACAATCAATTTTGCAAATCAAGTTAGGATATTTTTGTGATTTTTACAGAAACTTGAAAAATATATTAAATTTTACCTTAAATTAATAAATTTAAATATATTAAATTTTAATATTCTTCTTTCAAAGAAAATTTAGGAATAATATTTTTTCGTCACTAAAGTTTCATAAAAAAATTAATTCTTGCTAATTCGAGCGATTTTAATTATCCTATTTCACAGAACAGAGGTGTACATAGCTTGCCTATATGACGGTTACGTGGATATAATCTATAGTTCTAATCTAGTGGACTATAATCTATAATTCAAAGAGCGGATCGGAGTGACACATCCTACTTGTAGTTTCGTATACATAAAATTTCACATGTAACTGAACACGAAGTATTTTCATAATTTTCAAACTGTGGGGAGCTAACAGATTGATACTTGAGCTGAATGAAATTCGAAAAGCCGATTGAAGCTAGACGCTTCAAAGAATTTCTCTAACTAAACAATTAAATATAGTTTTATTTTTTCAAAGGATAGCTGGCTGCATATTAATATAAAATTATACAATTTTACTTATGCATATTAATATAAAATTATACAATTTTACAAAATCAAAGCAGCGTGCCTTTCAACTATAATCGGAATAGGACATCGCAATTCAACGTAAAAATATATTGGCAAGTTCGTCCAACTGAAGATGCCGCCAGTGGCGGGAAGTAATCGTTAGTTCGAGTCCTGCCTTAACACTTCCACTCTACAGCATCAGAGTTCATTTCTTTCGATCGCTACAGTTAGTCGCCTTTAAGTCGACGTTATAGATCCATTTGGTGTCAAGTGTAATGCCTATTGAGCGCAAAAGGTGCCGAATGATTCATTAAACATGAGCTCGCTATAGATACACTACCTGCTGTATCCGCTACGAGCAACTCCTGCATTATTATTGGCGTCTATTGTAGACGTAGTTATCATAACCGAGGTTCCATTAAAATCTCTAGACATAAAGAAAAGTCAGAACGTGTACTTGCAAGATAGGAAGGAAGGAAGGAAAGAAAGTCACGACTGACGAGGTTCCATCACCGACCGAAATGGTTAAATAAAAAACGCGAGAGATAATCCCAACGACCGTTGAAAGTAAAGTTTGTAATTGTGTGCACATGATATATGAAATATTTAACTTAACGAGATCAATTATAATACATCGCACCGAAAAGTATAGAAAATATGTAAATAGAGAAATGTACCCCGTGGAAAAAATGTATCGCAGCAAGTAAAGAATGAGCGGAGGGGAATTAACTTTTGTTTAAAATAATTTTTTTTTTATTAATTTGTATCTCAATTAATTATGAATTGTGATTTATTTGTGCAACACGCCGAGAATAACCACTATGTTAAATCTCGCCACTAGAGCTCCCGATAAAGAGAAATCTAATGCATATTGTCTTTACCAAATGCACATTATCTTTACCAAATAAGTTCTCATTGAACTATCGGTTCAAAAAACTGTATCGAAGAAAATGTTGAAATCGTTTTGAGACTCAGTGTACAATAATCAGGTCGGCAAATGATGAGTATCGTTCGTCAAATTGGAAAACTTCCTCTCGCGTCGCATCACGCAAATACGCAAATAACTACTAGTGTGGTTTCAATATCACATGCCATAGTGCGAGATCGGGAAGGTTCTGTCTGATTAAGGCTGCTAAGTTCTTATTCTATAACTTTTAACGTGTGCATTAGGCATAACGTAGACGTTATAAATCCTTATGCAGATAAAATACATCACGAAATAATTGCGCAATGATACGTTAAAGATCACAAAATTGCTGTTACGTATTACAAAATAAGGGAGCAGGTCCCTCGTTGTAATCGTCTTGTGTGATGACGTCAGAAGCGAGAAAACACTCCAGATAGAACAGAAAATGATAATGACGTGAAAATGACGTCAAACAGATGAAAAAATGATCGAAAAATGAGTTTTATAGTCATTTTATTGTCATTTTAATGTTTTGACGTCCTGATGCATCGTCATTCTGGGATATATCTACCTGGGATATATCTAAAATTCTTGCGAAATAATTATTTTTGAAATAACAAGATGTTTCTATAAAGTGATAATTGCAGTTAATCGAGCAAATCTGTAAAATAGTCCAAAAACCTTACTTCAAACTCTAACAATCGATAAGTAACCGTAAAATTAACGTGACATGCAGCTTTCCTTTTTCGTCTATATTTTCTTATGATTGTGTCGTGTGAAACTTTACGACTATCTATTGAGATTGTTAAACAAAAAGGCATATTTTTTCAAAATATTTTATAAATAGGCTCAATCGATCACAAGTATCAATTTACAGACATGTCCTTTTATTTCGACGTATTCCGCAAGAATTTTGAGCATACGTTCTCTCGCTTCTGATGTCATTAATCAAAATAGCTACAACGAAAGAGAACTTAAGAAAGTCATCTCGATCAACGAATAACAAGAGAGAGAGAGAGAGAGAGAGAGAGATGTCGCGCCGAATTTTCGCACCGAATTTCTGCACCGATGACACGAGTCGCGACCGGGGAGACTCTGTTCTCACAGAGAAGAAACGTCCCGTGCTTTCGACGGAGAGGAAATCCGCGTATCCGCGTCGCTAAACGTACGGATACTGAGAGCTCTGATGGCGAAGAGATAGCGGCTCGCCGGCTGACGATACCTCCGTGTAATGGGGTTACCGTTTCTTCCAGAGCATGTCGATTTGACAGATGACATGGGCATTTTCGCGGATGACAGATGGCGAGAACGTCCACGTGTTTTCGCGCTTTATTTACGGAACAGAGAGCGGAGCGAATATGATGGTCGATAGCCAAGCGCGAGCGTGACATCGGGTTCACACGATTGCTCGAGTATAGTTACAACCCTCTTAGCTAACCAGGCTGCCGGCTCTGTTTGTTCTCCTCGAAGAAATTAATCAACTCCAGCCGCTAAATTAAATCATTAGATACGTCGCATTGGCACGACAACGTCGTTCTCGCGACTCAGGTCGCGCATGTACGTATATGGAAAAAAACATCAGTCTTAAATCATGACGAAATATTTTCATATATAAGCAAGAATATTATAATCTTCTTAGAAGATTTTTAGTATTGAATGGAGTTCAAGTAATACTTGCATCAATATCAATTCAATCAAGTCAAGACTAAAAGTCTTCTAAGAAGATTATGATATTCTTGCTTATATATGAGAATATCTATTCTTGATTTAAGATTAATTTTTTCCCCGTGTACGGGTCTGAGGCGGAAATTATTCCAATTATTCAAATAACGATCTCTCAGCGGAGATCGCTGATCGATGATGCGCGAATGATCCACGGAGATCCGCGCGATTCATTTCCCGTTCGATTCAGTGCCGATCGTCCGGGAGTAATCGGAAATTGGCGGTCTCCGCTGTTAGCTGAAAACAGTCGCGGCTCGCGGCCGCTTATAGGCGAAAGTAGGGTTACATACGCTTCCTAACACCCATAACACGAGCGGTGGTATAACGCGCGGTGTCTCGGCTAACAATATGCATTCGCTCGTTAACAATGTATGAGAGAGCCGTTACGTGGAAAGCGCGACCTTTCCCTGTCGCCTCCATCGGTACACTTTTCCGTAGGTGCGACATTTTCCACGCTCGACCGCATCGCTCGATGGTGCGCAAGAGCGGGGAGGAGATCCGAGGACACGCGAAGGCCTCCCATTGGCCGGCGATACTCCCCTCCGAAGTGATAGCGGCTATCAGATGGCTCGATACGTGAAATTTTTGCATGTTCCGCCGTTTTCGCCGGCCACCGGCGATTATTTCGTCCATCCGACGCAGTTTCACCGGTTTTGCAATGTTAACAAACCGGAACAATCATTCAATGAGATAATAAGACATACGGATATTGGGGGGGGGGNGGGGGGCTGTTGATCGCGAAGCGATTACGTTATATACGAGATATCGTGTGACGAGACTGATGAAATATTTTCAGAGGCGTTGCGATTTCGCTGTCGAAAACTTGATATCGTCAATACGATTAAAGGGCAAGGACGTTAACGACGTCGTAAGGCACTTAGAAGCTTATAAACTTTGTCGCTCGGTATATAAATGCATAAATGATTCGGTTCTCACCTTGTAACTGTCTCACGTGACGCGGTCGTAACATTGCTGATTGCATTAACCATGATAACCGTACCGATAGTACAAGTTCACGCAACATCGCATTTCCTGGGTAATAATGCGATTCGTCGGGAACCGTCGGTTTGAGTAGCTTCTAGCTCGCTTAGAGGATAGCAATAGAGAAGTTCTCAATAACATCGTTTATTTAAAAAAGACGTACAAAACTTGGTCGACGTCAGTCCTCGAAGTGTGATTCATTTTGTCGGGCAAGATTAATTATGATCCGCAAGTTTACAATAATCGCACTAATGACGTCGCAATGAAGGTTACGTCCCGGACGTGTTAAGCGACGAAAAATGGAGTATGCGCTTAATATTGTTTCGAAGCATCCCAAACAACAGGTGTGTCTGAGAGACGTCTCGACATCTTATTGTCTAAAACACGTCTTTACAGCTTCTTAGGACGTCTTAATGTCATCTGGGATCGAAGCGTCGAGCGAGATAGAAGTACAAATATGACGTGGAACGAGCGGGTTACCAGCTATGCGACTTGTAGTGCGCGTGAATGGCGATAGGTACCGGATACGGCTTCGGTACGTGCACCGGCACGGCCACGTGCACCGGATACGGCCGGTCCACGTGCACGACTTTCTCGAAGGTGACAGGATACGGCTTCGGCACCGGGACCGGCACATGCACCGGACGGTCAACCGGAATGTGCACCGGCTTCTCGATCGGCACCGGCACCGGCACTGGCCGGTCCACGGGGATGATCTTCTCCACAGTGACTGGATACGGCTTGGGAACCGGTACCGCTACTGGTACGGCGCGGTCAATGTGAACTGGCACTGGTACGGCGATCGGTACGTGCTTGGTGACCGGCACTGGTATGGGCACCGCCACGGGCTGCTGTACCGGGTGTGGTATCGGCTGCGGGATGGGTACCGGTATTGCTGTTGAAAAAATGCGAGAGATAACTCGGATGCAATAATGTTTAATTGGTCTTTTCAGAAGACGAAAATAACCGTTTTGGATGCAACAAACGTAATACTGATTTATATAAAACATCCCAAGGATAATGAGAACGAGGAAGTCGCAATTTCTTATGAAAGAGATATTTTTATAAAAGATACTAACATATTGTCAAATTCAATGATTCGGAGGGGGAGTTATTATTTGTACTTTTAGATTTTATTATATTGATTCCTATGTTGCAAAAATTGTAAAAGTTTAAGTCGAGATATGTTATTGTTTATGAAATGTATATGGTTTTTTCTTCAAAGTTTGGCAAAGCGCAACACGCGTAGTTGGCAAGAAGGATATTAAAAGATTTTTCTTAGATGAGATTAGAGGTAATATATACACCATATTATAAAAATCACATTTGGACATTTGGAATCACATCTGGAATCATAAGGACCAAAAATTCTGTTTTCTTCAACCAGGACGCATCTAGTTGTTTTCCTTTTCGTTGCAATCAGATTTTATTCTGTGTATGTAAATATGAAATATATATTACACAGACACACACAGAAGTGATGCAAACATAAATAGCGGATTCGCTTCTATGTGAAACATATCAAATATATCATATGTCAATAGATATATTACTATGTTTGTATATATTATTAATGCGTTAATAAGTTAAATTTGGGATAGATAAAAAATGAGAGTTTCTTTGTGAAATAAAGGTCTGCTTGTAAAATGAGGATAAAGCGCGTTTACTAACCAACTGGGTGTCCAACGCCGACCGGCGGTGACGGCTCCGGGATGTGTCCTGATACCGGATGACCGACGTCCGCCGTTGGCACCTCGTAAACCGGAGGGGAAGGCACTGGTGGTCCGTATACGTGTTCGTTATGTTCTTGCTGAAAGCCATATCCCAAGCTGTCCAGTCCCCTCTTATCGTGTTTCTTCTCCTTTACGAAAGCACCGTTCCCTTGTCGCAAATTGTCTTCGACGATAACTGCTACACTGCTGGCCGCCATCAGCGACATTATCTGCATAACGATCAGAATATAATTAGTTAACATCATTTTAGATTCGTTTCAAACGATCTATGTAATTCGCGCTTCAGAATTTGATTTACGAGAAGATGTTTGAAAAATCAGAATTACATTCGTAGACGAATATGCATCTTTAAATATTTCTCGTATAAAACAGTACGAAATAGACATAGTGATATAAAAAGTTCAAACGCATCATTTCTGAATATTTGTGCATCTTGATTGTTGCTTTGGAGCATCGTTCATCGAATAACCAACAGTCATGATGCATGAATATTCGGGCATGATGCGTCTGAACTGGAAATTTTCGATGTCATTATAAAATTCCTGAAAAATAAGACTGCAGTAATGGAGTCTTCTGTACACATAGACATGTATGTCTTACCATTTTCTAGATAGAAAATTACACGATTTTTAGCTTTATACATATAAGATTAAAAGTTTTATAATTAGAGCCATTATAATTAGAGTTATTTATACAATTTTCGATCTTATATATATATATATAAAAGCTTATGTACATGTGCTTAAAATCCAGAAAATGGTAAAGCATATGACACCGTGTGTACATAAAATTCGCGATAATTATATATAATATAATTGTTATATTAATAATAATTATACTAAAGTGTAAGAGTATTGTTAGTTATATATATATATATATATATATATA
>NW_014554269.1:327571-340799 GCF_001313825.1 Dinoponera quadriceps
TATATATATATATAGAATTGATTATATATAATTTAAAATTTGTTAATATGTAAATTTTAAATCGCCTATTTAAAGCGCGTTTTATGACACGATATTACGAATAATACATAATCATCCGTTGCGATTCACAAATCACTGAAACAACGCGTCGCGTTCTCCATTCTATCCGCCCCGTTGAATTATGCAATTAGTTACACAGGACGCAATCCCTACGGTGATAAGGGAAATACAAGGACTCGCGCTCGTACCAGAAGAAGCTTCATGGCTGATCGCTCTGTCTCAGGTTCCAGTTGCTGGTCGCGATGCCGACGAAAAACTGAGTTCGTTCAGGAATCGTGACCCCTGTAAGTATTTATAGGGCATCAGCCGTCAGCCGACGCATCAGCCAGCCGAAGAAGAGGAGCGATCGTCACGAGCTCGATTCTATGGCCGATACACTTTCGCTGCTGCCGAATCTGGGTGGCAGCCAAATAGAGGCCGCTTTTCTCTCCCGCGAAGTCCATGAAGGCGACGAGGAAGACGCACCGCATGAAGCACACTGAAGCATACATTAGCGACGCGGCGAGGCCGCGACGGCGATTCCGGTCTTCCAGATCGGCCAGATAGCCGCGATTGCTCTCGATACGTGAGCGCTCCTTTCGATACCGCGCGCGCGTACGCCGTCGGAATCCATTCGCTGCTCGAGTGCATCGTGTGCATCAGGGATGCTACGGTACGTATGCGTTACGAGATAATGTGACCTATTAATACACTGACTGCCGCATTGATTTTCATTGATTGTATAAAAGCTCAAAAGTTCAGTATTACGATTATGTAACTTGTTTGTAACTTATCTCGACGACAAAATCGTGAAAGTGAACAATTTCGCGCGAGTTCGACGATTTTTGCGATCACGTAACCTTCCAAACCGTGGAAATGTGGAATTCTTCTTGTGACGCTTTTTACTTCGCATATTTCCAGGCAAAAGTTACACGATCGCTACTCCGTTGCTATTGCTCAAGTACGATATTAAGATTTCAATTTAATTAAATGTGAATTTTTCTGTTAAATTGATGATCGCAAGTATAACTTCACACATTTCATACGAATCAAGTGAGAAAAACTCGGACTTTATTCTAAATTCAGATCTGAGTGTTTCAAATTACGATTGTTAATACGGGTCATAGCGCCTGTCACCTGTGACTGTCGCGGCATTCAATATTAAATGTACCGAAGCACCGTCGATGACTGCTTCGGCCCATATCACACACTTCGACTGCTATCCTTACGGTCAAAGAATAATTGGTCGTAATTAGTCAATTTTCTTACTGCCTAAGTCTTACTGCTTACGTTTTTCCGCGTGTCATGGCCTTTAGATTTGGAGCACATGAAAAAACGTAATTCTCCCTATGATTTAAAAATAATTAACTGTTGTTGGTCAATTTCCTTACTGCTTAAGTCTCACGTTTCTCTACGTGCCACTAGCTTAAGGCCATATCAAACTACTAGATTGAAGGTTACAATCGGGCCGATTAAATAATAATTAAATAAAACAGAAGCAAGATTTAGATTGGTCCGATTGCAATCCTCAATCCGTAGTCTGACACGGACCTTAGGCGCACAGAAAGGTAAGCAGTAAGCAAATCGATCGACCACAATCGATTATTCTCAGACCGTAAGGCAAATAGTCGAGTATGGTTGATCAATTTTCTTACTGCTTACGTTTTTCTGTGCACCATGGCCTTTAGTCTCACATGAAAGGAGCGGTCAATAACGCCCATTTGAAGCAGGGCTTAGGCGTCATTCCAGCGATGGAGATCGTGCGAAGTTCCTTCCATAGTGGTCTCCCTTTATTCGGTCAACGAGATCGGGACGGGTGTGGGCGTGCACGCGCGCCTTTTCCTCGTCGCTTCCGCGTTACCCGCGGAGACTTTCCTAACTTTCATTTTCTAACGCGTCGGTCGTTCCTAATGCCGGCCGCGACCGTTCGTTATTCATTATTCATCGGCGATCGCGTTCGCCGGCGAACACATAACACAACGTACACACCCAATGACGTTGGCCGAGCTTCACGCCACGTATTGCGAATTAGCGGAACTCACGTACGCGATGCGGCATCAACGAGGGTGGGCGAACCCCGTCGTCGTTTGTGTCAGGAAGAAATCAGGAAACCTCTCGAGCGTTTTTCCCCTATCGTCTCGTACTCTTACGTCGCGCATCTTCGACTTTGTTCTCTCGCTTGGCTCGCATCTATGCACGCGTTCGCTTCATCTTCGTTCCTACTTTCTACCTTTGCATATGCATATCGGCGCGTTTGTCTTTGTTACATTTCTGTACTTCGACATTCGCTTCCTTCTACAATTAGAAACACCGACTACGCGACACGTCAGTTAACATCGATCCACGAACGCACTCTTACGTAGGGAGCGAGGGAGGGAAGACGAGTTTTTCTCCCTCTAACTCGCGGGGAGCTGTTAGCTGAAGGTAAAAATACCGATATCCGGACATGCATCTAAATCAGGACACATTCTTGTTGTTTTGGGTTTTAACTACGAATATGTAAACTTTCAATCATAAATATATGTACATGTACTCGAGAAAACAATTTTCCATATATAATTACCCAGGCAGCACGGCATCTCCTAGAGATGTCCTGAGGATGTCCTGAGGACGTCCCGATGTCCAAAAGACGTCCACAGGACGTCCATGGGATAGCATGTGCTATTTGAGTGTATGTATTAGGCGTCATACATAGAATATTTCTACATATAAAATTATATAATTATGTATAAAGTGGTGATACAAAGAGAAAGAGAGAGAGAGAGAGAGAGACAGTTATACATGATTATATATAAATATATATTGATATATAATTATATATTTATATTATATATTTACCATCTAATATATATATATACGAAATCTACGAAGTGTCTTAAAAGAAAAGTGTTTGTATGCTTCATATTGTAATTAATCATTAATTATTAATTTATTTTAGTTTGCACACCTATTTTAATAGTATTTGAGCATTTCGCGTATTATGGTTGTGAACTTCCGATTTTAACCCAAACATGGCGGCCACAGCGATGGTAGCCATCCTCTTATTATATAGGTCCTTTATTTTTACCTAATATAAATCGCCGTCGTGTGGACGATGTTGTAGCGTGTGGTGAATTCTCGGACGCTTCTTTTTGGCTGTACGTGCTTGGAAGAGCACTTCGGGCAATTAAAACAAATATGGATAAGTGGGGTATAAAGTGTTCGCTCGTCGTACGTAATTACGTCATCGGCACAACAAGCGGAGAACGAGCTCGTAATCGGAAACGCGAAGTCGATGTTCTCGGAAGCGAGCCAATATTAATTCCGTTTACCTCGTCGCGATAATTTCCACGATTAATTCGTCATACGCGTTTCTCTATTATTCCGCACGTCGCTAGAATTCGCGCGCTATCGTAAAATATCGCCGGAGAACTGGACCGATCAGCTTTCCTCACCGGAAACACGCAAGGGTTGTGCCGATCGACGAGAGCGAGTTCCCGATCCGATCGTAGATGGAAATCCGACCTGCTCCTCGTTCTGGATCCGTCAAACTGCCCTCGAGCCGCTCCGCAAATATAAAAGCTTTCCGTCCTAACGATCTCGTGAGCAGTTTAGTCGCGACGAGAGAGCAATGTCGAAGATACCCGTAAGTTGTCGTACAACTAGCCTCCGGGAATAAATTTCCTCGATGAGAGTACCTCGTTAGCCGAGTAATTAAAAATCGGAGGCTCTACTAATTCTCCGCAAGCTCGCGATTGTCTTCGTCGAGTCCCCATTTCACCCGCAGAAATCGTTAGCGAATTGTGACGCGTCGGACAAGCGACGATTTAGGATCGGCTAATACTGTCTTAACGTTGTAAATATCACGGTTTCCGAGGGGTGTTGAGTGCATTTCGTCATCGACGCGATGTTTCAGCTGTTCCTCACGCTGCTGTGCGCTGGCGTGCTCGCGTCGGTGCGGGAGCAGCAAGACACGAAGCAACAGAAACGAGGTATCATCGGTAACGACGGATGGGTCGGTCTATCGAGTCCTTACGGGTACGGACATGGACACCCGTGGACCGTCGACCACACGCCGTGGAGAGGACTCAAACTGCCAGAGGTCAACCTGCACTCCGGGTAAAGTCCCGAATTAATGCCGATATTCGTTACGCTAATTGACGCGAGGAAAAAAAGACCAAGATGAAATGCCGAGGAATTCGAGATAGTTTCAGTCACCAACTAACAAATAACGTAACATCGGTGTTATAATTTCTTTCTCAACAATGTAAATGCGATACAACGCGTGTGTCGTTGAGTGGGAAATTATGATATTGATATTATGTTATTAACAGTTGATGTTTAATGGGATTTTATCTTATCACTTTAATCACTAAATTTAGCCTCTTCAAATAGTTTTAATTAACTAATTAATTCTTACTTGTTGCCGGAACGTTATAGAGAGTTTAAATGTTAACACTTGTTTGTTTTTGGATGACTAATCTCATCAAGCTAAATTTTACGTTAATTTAATTTTTATTAATTTTTATTCCTTTTTAGTTTCATATCAATTGAATTTTATCAGCAAGCTAAGTTTTCTAATTGTCCCTCTTTTTGTTTGTTAGTGCAAGGAATCACATAGGAATAAAGCGGAAAATTTGTAATGCTTCCATAAAATTATATGACAGCGATAACGAGATGTCGGTAGATAATTGCTTTCCTCTTGACAATTTATCGCTCGACAGGTTGCATTTGGCGGGTGCGCTTCCTGCTTACGGTAGAGGCGGTATCGCCCTGACACCTGGGATCGTGAAGACCCTCCCAGTTTACATAACGAAGCACGTGGTGTTGGAAAAGCCAGTACCAGTCCCTGAACCGGTGATCATAGAGAAACCATATCACGTGCCGGTGGAGAAGGTGATACCGGTACCGATCGAGAAGATCATTCACAAACCGGTCCCTGTCCCGATACCGGTGCCTCAGGTAACGTATCGGTCGTTCTTACTTTCTCATGAGAAATTGTCTTACCGGTGACAGCTATTGATCTTCGGTGATTCTATTATTCATTTCGATTCAGGCCATATTGTGAAAAAAAGTTTCAATTTCACTTTAACTAAGGTCTCTTCTAAACTCGTCACTCGAATCGAAAAATTCATATATGAAAGGGAAGTTGCTTAATCAAACTTTGTCCATCATGTGGCCCTAAAAACATTTCACAATCGGTTCTTTGTGTGATTTAAAAAAATTTCCCCGCTCATCGGGTAACGCTGATGCGATGGCAAGTCAACATTTAACCCTTCCAGATTCTAAATTAAAAATTCAAATTGGACACTATCATAATGTTTTGAAGAAATCGCGACGTCAATTATCAAAAACTGTAATACAAAGTGGGGCTACCAATTAAAGTTTTTTCAACATCATTTTGACAAGTCATTCCAAGGTCATTTCAAGATCATAGAGACATTGCCATCTAGTATAAATTTTTGAACACTGCAAGTTTTGTCTCAAATATTTTTTCATAAAACCAATTATTCCGGAGATAATTAACCGTTTCCGGACTTTTAAACCACCTTTAGAGATAGCACAGTTAGTTTCATATACGTTCTTTATGTAGTATGATTATGAAATGTTACATATGTTTAAAAAATATATATGAAACTAACATGTATTATTATATTAGTATATTATATTATTATATTACCTAGACCTTATATAATGTGTACAGAAATTTTTGAAAGATTCGATTTCATTATGTTAGCACCCTTATCACCGTCTATGTTGCCACATCTGAGCGCCTTATACATAATTATGTCTGATTATACGTAAACAATTTTTTTCCGGGGACCTTCCTCAGGTAGAAAAAATTTCTAAGAGACGTAGAAACATTCAAAAGACGTTCTGTTTTTTAGATATCTTTCAGATGTCTAAGAGGTCTTTTAGAAACGTGTTCTGCTTGGGTTGCTGTTTTCGTTAGTCGTGATTCTCTTGTTAAATATGAGAAAGAGAGAGAGAGAGAGAGAGAGAGGGAGAAAGAGAGAGAACTTCGCACATCATATTGATCTATATTATTCGCTTACACAGGCAGTGCCAATTCCTGTGGAGCATCCTGTGCCGTTCCCGGTGAAGCATCCCGTCGCGGTACCAGTGCAGCAGCCGTATCCAGTGGCGGTGAAGCATCCGGTGCCAGTGCCGGTGCCAGTGCCAATTCCGGTTCCGGTGCATCCGCCGCCTCTGTTCGCCGCCGGCGGGCTGGCTGGCGCCATCTACAGCCGCGGCTATGCACCCGGTCACCTTTTCGCGCCTCTGCACCTTCACCCATCCGTGCACTTGCACGGCCACGGCGTCGCGGCTCTCTCCCATGGCTTCGGCCATGGGATTGGTCATATGTTAGCGCACGGTTACGGCCACGGCTATGGCTATAATCCCTCGTATCACGACGCCCACGTCGACCATCTTGTTCACGCGCACAATCACAAGAAGCGGAAAACTGATAAGAATTAGATACGAAGGGTAGCGACGAGCGCGTGTAAAACAATGGAATTCCTTAATCCTGTATGATTATACGTAGATGTAACTTTTTTAAGAGGAAAGAGAGAGGGAGAGAGAAAGAGAGAGAGAGAGAGAGAGATCACGACAAGAAGGGCAAGACCGAACGTTTTTTCAGAGTTCGGAATTGTGTCGAGGGAGAATCGTTGCGGGAGAAAGGATCACTGTCGGTATAGAAGCGTAGACTTCGGACAGTAGAAAGGTACGCAGAATCAACGAAAGGCATTTAGGAGATTTTTGAGAGAGATACGTTCGAGTGAGTTTCTCGAGTATAATTGGGAGCTTAAAGGATTCCGCAAATTCGCCAATTGTCGCGTCTTGTTGTAAATTTGAACCTGTGAGACGAACTCGCGCGACAGTCGCCTCTTCGAAAGGCACACAGGCGATGTGATCCTTGAATAACACCATATATGAAGATGTCTGGCACTGCGTAAAATATTCTTACGTTACTTTACGTCTCAACGCCAAATGTATATCAATAGATTTCCGCGTAAAAATGTAGAATTTAGATCGTTAGAACATTGTGCGTCACGATTATTAATCTTCCAAGCCGAATAAAAAATTGATTCGCTCAATATCGAAAAAGAGACACCGCTCCGAAAATCTTTCCCGTTCTTTCGTGAAAAAATTCCGCATCTCCGCGAGGCGCTGAAAACTATCCGGGCGAAATTTGACGAAATAAATACAATTAGAGGTGCAAGCGTGAAGCTTTCCTCGGAGAGAAAAACTTGACACTTCTCTCTCTCTCGTCACACACGATTCTTTACAATTTTCTTTCAACATTGAACGATCACACACCGTGTCCTCGTTTCAGCGTGCAAGAGGCCCGTTCGTGTTAGCTGCACTTTCATGAACTTTCCGTGCTCCCAACAAGACGAAATATATTTCGGATTACGGATTGTGTCCGAAATGTATGGTAAACCTGAAAGAAAAGTGAGAGACGAAGAATACAGGTTAACACAGCGCGTCTGAGACGAGCGGAGCCGAGTTGTCCGCCGAGTCCTTTCTATCTACTTTCGGCGAACGAACGAACGGACAGACGAAGGAAAGGCGGTGCAGTAGTAAGCGACTGTTCAAGTACGGCTGCTCCGATCGGAGATCTGTCAGCTTCTGGCTCGTTTCGAGGAACAGCTGATCCAGCCAGATCGAATCTCGGGGAAATGCTAGTTCGCCCGAATCCTGCGAAACAGACGCACGATGAGTGTTAGCGAGGTGTCAAAGCGGCCGCCAGGACGGTAAATAAAGAGCCACGCATGTGGAAAAATCAATGAGGGTGCAACGTGAGAGCGCATCGCGCTCGCAAAACTGACGAGGCTGTCGACACGCGGCCGACGATTACGGTACGTGAGCACATATCGTTTAATACCCGACAATAGCCGGGAATCGTCCTTTTAACCGGATCGGAATGTTCACAGAGTACATGAGGAAGCATCGCCGCTAGGTTATGTTGCGACGTCCGTACGTTCGTAACGTCACACGCACGCCACGATCGTAGGCAAGCGTGCGGCACAATAATAAGGAGGCGATGCCGAGATGTTGACATTAGACGAGACGGAATACGAGAACATGCCGAAGAAAGCCGGAAAGAGTCGGGAGGAGAAGAAAAGTAAGGGGGACAAGCGGAACAGGCGCAGCACCAGCAGCGGCCGTAAGCTGAGGAGCAAACTGGCCAAGCCTATTCCGCTCAAGATCGAGTTCCCGGAGGAGAAGCCGAGCATGGGGCTTTCATACCACGAAAACGACCCCGTAGCTTCCAGCATCTCCAAGGAGATCAAAGTGGAAACTTCTTCGTCGAATGAAGACGAGTACATAATACTGACTCCCCTGGAGTCCCTGAAGGATACCGAGATAAAAACGGAGGAGCCGTTGGACCAGTGCATGCAGATCTCCAAGAGTCGGCACAGGCAGAAGCGTCTCAACAAGATGATACTGCTGCGGAAGTGTGCGGTCAATCGCAACAATCTGTCAACAGAGGAGACGGAGGACGAGTCCCATGAAAACACCTCCTTCGAGGAGGACGGACGTGTCCCCAATATCGAGAATCATATATATGAGAATGCCGTGGAGGAGCAGCAGAAGAACGGCAAGGTTAAACGGGAGAAGATCAAGTGGTCGAAGAAGCTCCATCCGTTGTCCCTTTATTACACGGACAGGAGCAAGCCCTACCTGAAGTGCCCCGCGTGCGGCGCGATGTTCTTCTGCTCGAACACGTATCAGAGGCACCTGCACTCGCACATGCAGAAGATAATGGAGAGTTACGTGTGCGATTTCTGCGACTACTCGCACTCAGAGCCCGGTATGCTGTTCGCACACTTGGCCAAGCATCAGAACCAGTGCGAATCCTGCAACGAGAGCCTGCTGCGCAAGGACAACTTCGAGAAACACCTGTACCAGTGCTCCTTCGCGTTCAGCTTGAAGCGCGATCACCACGGCAGATTCGTCTGCACGGTGTGCGAATTGGTGTTCGACCTGTTGGCCCAACTGGAGAAACACTGGTTCAAGCATACCTGTAAGAAGCAAAAGTCATACCAGTGCAATGAATGCAGCGGTCTCTACGAGAACCTGGAGACTCTGAAGAATCACAAGTGTCTCAAGTGTCCGGTCTGCGGCGAGGTCTACGAAAGTCTGCATCGGCTGAAGATACATACGATGTGGATGAAGCACTACCTGAAGTGTCCCATTTGCTCCTACGAGTTCATCCTCTCCACGGACCACGAGAAGCACCTGTCCCTGCACAGGAAAGTGTACCAGCCGATGAAGGATTACATGCACTGTTTGCGCGCTGCCGACGGCAAAACCTTTCAGTGCAACCTCTGCGACAAGATATTCTACGCCTTACCGACCCTCCTGTCGCACCTCACCGAGGAACATGACGTAAAGAGCGTGAAGATGGAGGAGGCGGACCCGGACGACAATTTCGAGCTGAAGGGGGACATTATCGACATAGTTGTGGTTCCTGACTTCAAGGATTCCGCGAGCTACTCCGACAGCTGTAGCGACACGAACCCGCTGCAGCAGGACACCGATGCGGAGGATCATGCCGACTACGAGCTCAAGTCGTGAAAATGGAGAACAACAGCCTTCATTGTGAGCCGTTGTTAGCAGCTTTTTACTGTCACAACACCACAGGCACACTCTCTCATAAAATAATGATACTCAAAAGCGAAAGGGAAGAAAGGAACTGTACTACTAAAATATACAAGGGACAACAATTGTAAGTGCCGCCGCAGTTGCGAAGCAGTAGACGAGAAGCAATTTATCCGGGAACGCTATTTTTCAAGGTGTATCATTTGCTTCGGGATTTTTGATATCGATTTATATAATACCGGGACGAGACCGTGTTGATTTGAAAAAAAACACAGAACACTGCTGTATTCTCCTTTTATCTTCTCCGTTAAGCAAAAAAAGATATATATATATATATATGGCTGTGTGTGTGTGTGTGCTCGCGTGCGTGTGTGTGTGTACATACATATACATACACACACATGCATATGTATACATACATACATACATACATATATATATATATATATATATATATATGTGAAGACAAGAGGGTAACGATAATTAAACGCTATATTAGCAATCCTAAAGTAGATATATTAACGAAACGAATAGCCGGTGAGGCGATCGGGATGCAGATATTTTCGGATGAACCTAAGTGTCTCTCTCTCTCTCTCTCTCTCTACATCTAAAACACGCTGGCGAGCGACCGTCTCTCTCGCGCCGCGTCCTCTCTCACCCTCTTCTCCTGCAGAAGGGAGAGACGCGCTTCGCGTGCGACATCGTCGCTCGCGGCCGCATGTTACACACCGTTCTAGACAGCTCCGTTCCACAGACTCTACAGAATAAATACAAGTTATATTTGTAACATAAATACATTCCGCTCTATCATGCCGCGTGACTCAAGCGGATTTTACCCGTTCGGAAAATTCTTGCATCACAGATGTAATTAATTTCTCTGTAAAGATATACACAGATCACATTAGGTTTAAACCTCCGTATACAGTATGTATATATATATATTACCTATATGTATCGCGTGACGTATACGTTTATATGGAGTTTCCTTTTATTCTCTTCGTCTCCATTATTATTATTATTATTCTTACGTTGGAATATTATAAAAAGCGACGTATATATACACAAGCTGTGTATGATACGTGTACACACACACACACACACACACACACATATATATACACATATACACATATATGTGTATTCCGAGCTATCAGTCCTGCTGTAGCCTGATCATGACGTCTCGCTACGTTAATTAGCTTCTTCGTTAATTTTCTAATAAATTCGAGTCGGAATCTGCTATTTCCCTAGAATCTAAATCGCATCTTGCGCGCGCGCGCGCGCTCTCCTCGACGAACTTACCGTTCTCGTGATCGCGTGAGGTTACGTCTGGTAGCAGCATGAAAAACACTGGGCTAAACACGATGCATTTATAAACGCATGGTTAAATATCGGAAACACCTCGCAGGTTATACATTATTATTATTACTATTATTATATTAACGCGGATCTCTCGTTCGCATCCGCTCGTGTGTCGGGAGGGGAGGGGAGATATTAGCAGCGTATGCTCGTATATATAAGTCTCAAGTCGTAGGCCTACGGTACTCTATACTTTACATCAAGAGTCAGCTCTGTTATTATGTATTCGTTTTGAAAAATAAATGTTCATTAGCAATAACATCCTCCTTTGTAAACGCAGACACACACACGCGCGCGCATATACGCAACCGAGAGAGACGCCACTTTAATCGCGTAAATATCAGGGGGCAAGAAAGCAGCGAGAAAAGTAGGACCCTCGAGTCCTTTTCGTAGTCCAGAGATTAGAGCTCATGTGAAATTCGGCGTCTGATTCGCATATATATATATATATATATGTATATATATATATAGTGACTCGATCCGGAGGAACGGATGCGAAGAAGCCGCGTCTGTAAGCTTCCACGCCGCGAAAACAAGAATTACGAAATATTTACTGAGCACGCAATTATTGTACAATTACATTGTATAGCTCTTGTGTATCTCTCTATACATATAATCGCCGACGCATTCATATAACTCTCTCTCTCTCTCTCTTTCTCTCTATTTCCCTCAGTATTTTCCAATATGCCTCCTGCCAAGAGACATCAGGTGCGCGAGCAGCAAGACCGAATACTGAAGCTATTCGTCTGAGAGAACGCTAATGATCGATCTTTCTCTCTGTATCTCGATAACGCCCGGGCGCCGATTGTAGTAGCCTAGCCGAGATGATCCAACCGACAGCCGTGGAATCCATTGTATAAGAGAACCGTTGTTATTTTTCAATTCGTACACGTCGAGAGCATAGAGTTGCGCATTCAGTAGGCAATAGATATATATACGCTTTATTGTATAATTCGTCCGCTTCTCTATATTTACTTTTATACTCGAAATCGTCTTTCAGAGAATATTGTAAAAATAAAATTGGTTTTTCTCTCGAGATTCTTTTTTTTCAGTCAGTTGGGATGATGCATGCCTGGTGATTCCCATGGCGAAACGCAGCAGCAGCACTCGCAGGTCATACACTCCTCATGCTTTGATCCACTGCTCCACGTACTCGAGGGCGCCCAGAAGAATCCTCTTCTCCGTGACTCTCAGTTGAACGGTCATTTTCTTCACTTGCGGCAACGTGGTCTCCAGTAGTTCCAGATCCTCCTGCGGAGCGAGAGAAAAGATTCATTAACGACGCGCTGGCTCGGCAGGGCCGGCCGCGGGGTTTCACTTTCACCTTCAGCGTGGTCGGGTAATTAGCGATCAACAGTTGCAGTCTGGTCAGCAGAAATTTCCGGACGTTCTCCTCAACGACGGTCTCCAGCGCACAGTCCATGTGCTTCAAGTCGAACACCTTGTCCGAGCGCAGCCAATGCGCCAGCTCCGCTTTTCGCATGCTGAACACTCGCAGGAAAGCCAACAGCATATCGGAGATGGGCTCAGTGCCCGGTTTCAGTAAGAACTCTCCCACCGACGGTAGATCCAATTTGCTCAAGAGTTCCGTCCGCTCCTTCTGCAGGGAATCTGCCTTGCTAATGCCAAGGCGAAGCTTGAAACCATCCTGCGAATTGTCAAGTCTTTATAACGATTTGTACAGACCGTTGTGTCGAAATCTATGCCCGCTCTCGGATTGCTCGACCGACGCCGATCTCTTCGTGGCGAAGATATAATCGGAAGATTCTCTCACCGCGCGCCGGTGGGGATCAATTCACTCTTTAAGGCTCCCGGCACCCCGCTGCAGTCTTGCTTGATGAAAGCGAGAAAACGCATGCTCCGAGTTCTTGCTATACGTTCAAATAAGAAGATGTATTGTAGATAGATCGTCAAAATAAACGTTTGTGATCGATTCAGCGTACTTATAAGATATTGCGAAAACTTTCTCTTTATGTTAACAATGAAACCGTAAAATTAACATCTTTCAAAATGACATCTTTCTTTTTAACGTATCTTTTCTCATGATTTTGTCTCGTTAATTTTACGGTCATTTATTGATTGTTCGCGTAAAAGGAAAATATTCGGAGTAACTTAGTGTACTGAATCGATGACAAATGTCATATTTTGTGGGTATATCTTTTTATTTGAACGTATACCCCGCAAGAGAGAGAGAGAGAGAGAGAGAGAGAGAGAGAGAGAGAGAGAGAGAGAGAGAGAGAGA